>NC_058135.1:56953138-57063532 GCF_016433145.1 Gracilinanus agilis
TCTTTTATAGCCCTTTGAGCATAGTTCCAAATTGCCAGCCAGAATGGTTGGATCAGTTCATAGCTCCACCAGCAATGCATTAATGTCCCAATTTTGCCACATCCCCTCCAGCATTCATTGCTCTTCCCTTCTTTCATTTTAGCCAATCTGCTAGGTGTGAGGTGATACCTCAGAGTTGTTTTGATTTGCATTTCTCTAATTATTAGAGATTTAGAACACTTTCTCATGTGCTTATTGATACTTTTGATTTCTTTACTTGAGAATTGCCTATTCATGTCTCTTGCCCATTTTTCAATTGGGGAATGGCTTGATTTTTTATACAATTGATTTAACTCCTTGTATATTTGAGTGATTAGACCCCTGTCAGAGTTTTTCGTTATAAAGATTTTTTCCCAATTTGTTGTTTCCCTTATGATTTTGACTACATTATTTTTGTTTGTACAAAAGTTTTTTAGCTTAATATAATTAAAACCATTTAATTTACATTTTGTAATTTTCTCTTAACTCTTGCTTGGTTTTAAAATCTTTCCTTTCCCAGAGATCTGACAAGTATACTATTTTGTGTTCACTTAACTTATTTATAGTTTCCCTCTTTATATTCAGGTCATTCACCCATTCTGAATTTATCTTGGTGTAGGGTGTGAGATATTGATCTAAACCTAATCTCTCCCATATTGTTTTCCAAATTTCCCAGCAGTTTTTGTCATAGTGGATTCATGTCCCAAAAGTTGGGCTCTTTGGGTTTATCATACACAGTCTTGCTGATGTCATTAACCCCAAGTCTATTCCACTGATCCTCCTCTCTATCTCTTAGCCAGTACCATATTGTTTTGATGACTGCTGCTTTATAGTATAGTTTAATGTCTGGTACTGCTAGGCCCCCTTCCTTCACATTTTTTTTCATTATTTCCCTTAATATTCTTGATCTTTTGTTATTCCAAATGAACTTTGTTATAGTTTTTCCTAATTCAGTAAAAAAAGTTTTTTGGTAATTTGATAGATATGGCACTAAATAGGTAAATTAATTTGGGTAGAATGTTCATTTTTATTATGTTAGCTCGTCCTACCCATGAACAATTAATGGCTTTCCAATTGTTGAGATCCAGTTTTATTTTTTTGGAAAGTGTTTTGTAGTTGTTTTTGTATAATTGCTGTGTTTGTTTTGGTAGATAGATTTCCAAGTATTTTATATTGTCTAGGGTGATTTTAAATGGTGTTTCTCTTTCTACCTCTTGCTGCTCTAATGTGTTGGAAATATATAGAAATGCTGATGATTTATGTGCATTTATTTTGTATCCTGCAACTTTGCTAAAGTTGTTGATTATTTCTGCCAGCTTCTTAGTTGATTCTCTAGGACTCTAGGGCAAGTCACTTTTAAATTGCCTAGCTCTTATCACCCCTCTGCCTTGGAATTGATTGATTCTAAGACAGAAAGTAAAGTGCAGCTATGTGACTCAGTGGATTGAGAGCCAGGTCAAGAGACAGGAAATCTTGGGTTCAAATATGGCGTTAGACACTTCCTACCTTTGCGACCCTGGGCAAGTCATTCAACCCCCTTTGCCTAACCCTTACTGCTCCTCTTACTTGGAACCAATACATAGTATTGATTCTAAGATTCAAGGTAATGGTTTTAAAAAAAGGCAACAAGCTTCTTATGAGTGCCAAGTTCTATGCTATTTGCTGAGAATATTAAATAAAATGGATAAAAAAAATTACCATCCTCCTGGAGCTTGTATTTTTCTAATAAATGTGTAAAGTAGAAACCAAGCTTTGTGTCTGATGAAACAAAACAGGAAAGAAAATGTCTCATTGATAGAAAACAGAAAACTACAATTACATTCTGTTTGAGGGGGTACAACTTAAAGCTAAAAAAAAGAGGGGGGGCATTAGGCAAATAAAATGTTTTGGATATGTATTTCCATTTCTGTGATCACATTTTCTGGGAACTTAAGACATTTAGTACCATTCTCATTTAAGAGATTGTTTACAATACGAGGACTTTCTTCAGATAATTTCTTCCTTAGGGACTCCTAGACTAATTTTAAAATGTTGCCACAAAACTCATTTGGAAACATTAGATAACACACACCCTTTGCACATGAAGGAGAAAAAGTCTTCTTCACATCTCTACCAGTCAAAATCCTCCCCCTTTTCTTTTCCTAAGTACTACCTCCTACAAGAGTATTTTCTCTGCCTGTCCCCCATGCCTGGAATGCTTTCTCTCTCTCTCCTCTGCTCCAACTATTACTGTCCTCCCTGCCTTTTGTTGTTTTTTTTTTTTTTAAACCCTTACCTTCTGTCTTAGAATCAATACTAAATATTAATTCCAAGGCAGAGGAACAGTAAATGTTGGGCATTTTGGGTTAAGTGACTTGCCTAGGGTCACACAGCTAGAAGATCTGAGGTCAAATTTGTATCCAGGACCTCCCATCTCTAGGCCTGGCTCTCAATCCACTGAGCCACCTAGTTGCCCTCTATTTTCTCAGTTCTAAGGTTGAAGGGGACTGTAAGGGCTATGCAGTTAAAATTAAGTGACTTGCCCAGGGTCAAACAGCCAGGAAGCATCTGAAATCATATTTGAACCCAGGACCTCCCATCTCTAACCCTGGCTCTCAATTCTGAGCCACCTAGCTGCCCAGCTACCTTCCTTTTAAGTCCCAACTAAAATCTTAAATAGGGAAGCTTTCCCCAACCCCAGTCCTTTACCTGTTAATAATTTCCTATTTATTCTGTCTGTAGCTTGCTTTGTATATATTTGTTGACATTTTGTTTTGTCCATTAGATCATAAACTCCTTGTGGGCAGAGACTTTTGCCTCAGCACATAGCACTGTCCCTGGCACATAGTAGGCATTTAATAAATGTTTATCGTTCTATTGATTTATGATTGATTAACCAGAGGCCTTCCCATAGCTACCAGGAAGAAAAGTTTCCTCCATCCCCTGTGTTTTCTGCCCTTCCTTTCTGTTGTAATCTTCCCCCCCTCATAAGTTTTCATTTTATTTCATTTTCATTGGACTCATTTGTGTACTTGTCTCATTCTATTAAGATATATTCTTCTTAGTATCTCCAATACAAAGAGAAAGCACTTTATGGAAAATTTTGATGTTGAATTGAATATTAGCCTTCTCCAAGACCTGTGTCTATCCTACTCTTTTTTCTCCTCCATCCTTCCTCCCTAGAAGTCATTTCTGTGCTTCAAAGGCAGCTTTGTGTTGTGGCCTTCCCTTGAATCATATCCTCAGAGATAAAGCTTGTACTCATTTTAATTGCAACAGAATCCTGTCTTACTCATATTGCTTATCACCTCCAGCACTGAGCACAGGGCTTTACTCATACTATGACAGTGTTCAAATTGTTCTTACGACACATATTTAATTGCAATAGCAATTTGTAATAGATTACACTCTTGCTTTAATAAATCACCATATTAAAATCTAAGGCACAAACTTTAGCTAACATACATTAAGGACCAGAAATTTATAGCTGGAAGGGATCATTAAAACTCTTTAGTCTATCCTGCCTGGTTTGTAGAGTTGGAATTCAAATCTCAAAGAAGAGAAATGATTTACCTTAAGGTTAAATCTGACTCCAAATTCATCATTCCTTCCACTGAATCATGCACAGAACCCTCAACATGAGCTGACATCTTGAAATACATTTGCATCTTCTTCCCACCTCTTGACCAGCCACGTATTAGGGTTTGGAGTACAGTCTGGTGACCATGAAACAGAGGAAAACTAACTGGACCCATATGGGAATTAAACCTTCAACCTTGGCTTCATTAGCACCATTTCCAAACCCTCTGGTCCTCAGACTTTAGCCTAGGGAACAATTTAGCCAGGCCCAAGGCCCCATGGACCTTTTATTTTACTCATGCTTATCAACACACACAAACACACACAGGCACACACATGTACAACCCCCCCCCCCCATCAAGCTTTTGCCTAAGTAAATAACAATGATTATGGATACATTTTAAAATTTGCTCCCTTTTTTGCCTTTTTGATTGTATTTTCTGCTCTATGTTTTTGTATACTTAGATGCAAATTGTAGGTAACAAGTTACAGGATTTTGATATATGTCCATCCTCTTTGCCTCTTGATAAGCCTGAAGAATGGCCACTCCTGATACATAGTTTAGCTCTAAAGAAACAAAGTTATATTATATACATATATGCATGCATATATGTATATAATATATAAAACAAGTTATATTCTGAAGAATTAAAGGCATGTTGGTGTATTGCTTTAAAATTTTTTATTTATTTGTTCATTATATTAAAAGTTTCTAGATATCTCCCTCCCTCCCTGCACTTGAAAAGGTATCATTTGACAAAAAGAAAAATAGATATAATTTACATATATGTGTGCATATGTGTATATGTAAAACAATGTCTTACATGTTTCTTTTTATCAGTTCTTTCTCTGGAGGTATACATTCCATGGCATTGTATCGTCATCAACAAACACTTAAGTGCTTTCAGAATTCTAGATGCGGAGATGAATAATATTAGATATAGATAAGTGACAATATATAGAGATATCTAGCATATATTTTATAATAGAACATAGCATATAATACTATAGAAGGAATAGTATGTAGCATATACAGATATTGATAATATATAGCATATATTTGGTAATAGCATGTAGTATATAATATAGAAAGAATAATATATAGCAGCATATATAGATATAGAAAATTTATGGCATATATAATAATATAGAGAGAGAATAGTACCTATTTGATAATAGTACATAGCATATAATACTATAGAGGGAAGAGTACATGGCATATATAGATATAGATAATATATAGCATATGTTTGATAATAGCATGTAATATATAATATAGAAAGATAATATATAGCAGCATATCTATAGATAATATATAGCATGTATTAGATAATACTATAAAGCATATAATAGCTATAATATATTATATATAATAGTATATATAATAAACAGCATCTAAAGATAATAATGTAGAGCATAATAGTATATAGCATATAATAACAGAAATAAGAGTGCATAGCATATACAGATATAGATAATAGATTATCTGTATCTATAAATAATAGCAGATAGCATATATTGAGTATCAAATAAGTGTGATATTCTTTACTTGTATAAAAATTAAAATTAGTTGCACAAATCTTGGCCTCTGGACATATAGACAATAGTTCTTATGGAAAAGACAGAGTAGTATTAGTTTGCTTGAAGTACAGGTATTTATATCAGCCTTTTATGTGCTGGACACTGTGATACATGCTGAGAATACAGAGATAAACAAGAGGAAACATTCTTGCCTTTCAGGAGCTTATCTTCTGCAGGGAGAGAGAGAGACTATTTGTGTTGGTATATACAAAATAAACAGAAAGTAATAGGGGAAGGGGAGAGGCACTTGCCCTCTAAGAGATCAGGAAAGGCTTCATGTCGAATGGACCCTTGAGTGAAATGAGGGATTCCTAGAGACTGAGATCAAGAGGAAATGCATTCTAGGCATGGGGATGAGCCAGTATAAAAACATGGAGAGATGCTTTAGGATCTCTCCTTGGAAAACAGAGTGATAGGCATGAAAAATAGAAAAAAAACCAGTTTAGCTGTACTGAAGAGTACATGATGGGGATCAAGTCATGATCAGTGAGGGAGGAAAGGTAGGTTGAAATATAGACACTTCCTAGCTGTGTGACCCTGGACCAGTCACTTCACTCAGTTTGCCTCAGTTTCCTTATCTGTGAGATGAACTGGAGGAGGAGATGGCAAAATACACTAGTATGTTGCCAAGAAAACCCCTGCTGGAGTCCCAAAGAGTCAGAAATGACCGATCAATACCATTGTTTCTAGAAAAGGCATGTCAGTCATCTCTCTTATGGCCCCACTCACCACTCAGACACAACTGAACAACAATATTTATCCAAGAAGTAAGAGAGCCACGGAAGTTTAGGTAAGAGGTTAGCACGGTCCTGTGTATGCTTTCAGAAAAACACATTGGTAGCCGTGTGGAGGATAGACTGGAGAAGGGGGAGGCTTGAGGCAGGGGCTATTTCAGTGGTCCTTGTGAGAAGTGTTGAGAGCCTGCGCCAGGGTGCTGGGGAGCAGGAGTAAGAGAAGGGGTCAATGCCAGGATTTGGTAACTAACTGGGTATGAGGGGAGAGTGAGGAGTTGTGGTGATGGCATCTTGCTTGTTATCTTGAGTGACTAGGAGGACAGTGGTGTGGTGGGCTCCTGAGTTGAGAATGTAAGGTGGAAAAATAAAATAAGCTGACGTGTTCTTAGGAAGCATTCCTAGAAATCTAGTGTTTACAGGGACAGAGGCAGTGGCTCCACGTTTTGTCATCCATAGCATATCTAGAGGAGAGGATTCCGGTAGGTTGGTGAGGTGTATATGCCCTTGGGCTTTGTCCTAGAGTTGGAGTCAGAACCATGTCAAAATGAGGAAAGTGAAGGAACTGGGAATGGTTAGGCTCAATCTGGAGGGACATCACAGTCTTTAAGTATTGGAAGGGTTCTTACGTTGAAGAGGGCTATTGAGGACAGAACCAAGATGGGAGTTACAGAGATTTCTAGAGTCAGATTTCTGTCCAATGTGGAGAATTTCCTTACAATTAGGACCGTCTCAAAAAATATATAAACACTCTCAGGAATTGGGTTCCCGGTTCCTAGAAGTGTTCCAGTAGAGGCTGAATAAAGAGTCATCAGCGAGGTTGCAGAAGAGATTTTTGTTTCAAGTAGGAGTTGGATTTGATGACCCAACATCTGTCAACTTCATGAGGCTAGAAATCTGCTTTTTTCTTATGGATTCCTAGGCCAGATTGTGCAGGACCATGAATGCTAGGCTGACAAATTTTTATTCTGTGGGTCCTGGGGAACCACTGAAACAGAGAGACAGACAAAGGCAGAGGCACAAAGAGAATGAGAATGAGTAGGTCACTTAGCACCAATTGCCAGCCCTTACTACTACTCTGTCTTAGTTGTTACTAAGAAAGAGAGGGTCAAAAATAGAGAAACCAAACAAATTAATAATACTAATAATAACAATAAATAAATAAATAGATAAATAAGGGATGATTTGTGTAAGTGTTTTATATTGCTGGAAAGGTGTGAGAAAGGGCAGGAGAACTATTCTGAAATTAGACAAGAGAGTGGAGGATGTGCAGATTTGAGATTTCATCCCCAGTGCAATGCTATTGAGATTCTGCGTAGTTGTGTTAATAAATGTAAGTTTGTCTATTATTTTTTATTTATTCATTTATTTTAAACCCTTACTTTCCATCTTAGAGTCAATACTGCATATTGGTTCCAAGAAGAGGAGAAAGGGCTAGGCAATGCAGGTTTAGTGACTTGCCCAAGGTCACACAGCTGGGAAGTATCTGAGGTCGGATTTGAACCCAGGACCTGGATCTCAAAACACTGAGCCACCCAGCTGCCCTCCTACTTTATTCAATCCTCTCTTTTCTTAAATTCATCCCCTCAGCTGCTAAAATTATTTGCCTAATGCTTAGATTTCATCACATCATTTTCCTTGACACAAATTCTCATGACTTATATAATCAAATATTATTTGATAATTATTTAATCTTTGTAAAATGTTTATTTCAATGTAAATTTTATGATATAGATGTCTATCAGGATAATGTTACATATGTATACATATGTGCATACCTAATTTACAAAGTAGTAATTATAATATTGAAGGTATAGGTTCAAAATTTTTTACTGACAGAGAACATGATAAAAAAAAGTTTGGAGACTACTGAAGTGTCATTTGTACAGTAGTTGTTTTTTTTAAAACCCTTGCCTTCTGTCTTAGAATCAGTATTGATTCCAAGTCTGAAGAGGGGTAAGGGCTAGGCAACTGGAGTTAAGTGACTTATCCAAGGTCACAGCTATAAAGTATGTGAGGCCAAATTCGAATCCAGGGCCTCCTGTCCCTAGACCTGACTCTCAATCTATTGAGCTACCTGGCTGCTCCCCAATAGTGTTATGTGATAATAGCCATTATTTTTATGAGCATCTAGGTAGTACAGTCCTAGAGTCAGTCAGGAAGACTCATCTTCCTGGGTTCAAATCCAGCCTCAGACACTCATCAGCTGTGTGACCCTAGGCAAGCCCTTAACCCTGTTGGCCTCAGTTTTCTCACCTTTAAGATGAGCTGGAGAAGGAAATGGCAAACCACACCAGTATCTTTTTCAAGTAAATCCCAAATGGGGTCACAAAGAGTTGAACAAAACTGAAACAACTCAACAACCATTTATATAGTGCTTTATGGTCAGCAAAGCACTTTATGTAAGTTAACTGATTTGATTATTACAGTAGCACTGTGAGGTAAGTGCTATTATTATTCCCATTTCACAGGTGAGAAAACAGGCTGAGAGTGACTTGATTTGAATTCAGATCTCCCTGATTCTAATCCCAACACTCTATCAAAGGCCTGCTAACTGTGTATATATTTGGCTATAAATGAGTGTTCATGCTGATTTGTTTTCTGAGAATGATTAATTCTTTTAAAATTATAAATGAGGGGGCAGCTGGGTAGCTCAGTGGATTGAGAGCTAGGCCTAGGGGCAAGTCACTGCCCTTACTATTCCTTTGCCTTGGAGTCAATACACAGTATTGACTCCAAGACAGAAGGTAAGGGTTTAAAAAAAAATTAAAGGCGAAAGGCCATATTCCCTCTGAAATGAGATTGAAGAATGGCAAATAATTTTAGCAAGCTAAATTCTTGAAGCCTAATTGTCTCTTCCTCAACACTGAAGAGCTCACTTTCATAGATCTGTGACTTCATCAACATCAATAATATTCCCTTTCCCACAAGCCTCTTCTTGTCCTTGTGTTTCCATAAATCCCCTAGAGAGGCTTTAGTCCTTCTTTCATTTCTGTTCATCTTTGGGGGAAGAGTAGGGCAGCATTGGGGCCACCCTTCTCTATATGACCGACCTTTTCCCAAATTGCCTCCAGAGCTTGCCTGAGTTCAAATCCAGCCCTGGGCAAGTCACTTTAATTCTGTATGTCTCCATTTCCTCAATTGTAAAATGAGAAAAGTAGTATCCACCTCCTAGGGTTGCCATGAGGCTCAAATGAGATAATATATTTGTAATATATTAATAAATAAACTTACTATATTACATCTCTCCTTTCTTTCCCCCCTCCCTTCATTAGCCTCTTGTTTTCATCCAGGATAATCTCAATGGCCATTCTCATAAGAATTTTATAGAAGTGAGAAAGGGGCATGTGAGTTAGTAGTTGGCCTCTCTCTGTTGCAATTTTGAGCATAATATGTCTTGACTTTTTCCATTCTTTGACATTTTCTCCCTTTGGACATAGTTTCAAAATTTCTCCCCAAGTGGCCTCAAAGTTATTGCTTTCGGCCTGTATTCAGCCTTTTTGTATGTGTTTGGTCAGCCTGCTTTTCCTGACTTTTGAATAACTTTACTCTTTTCTCAGCCTAAATCAGAGCTTCCCCTCCAGGTTCAGAAGGGAGAGGGGTAGAGGACTGTGGAAATGCTGGCCTGTCTGATCCCTTTCACATCTATTTGTTGAAGTCCTTCCAGTTTCAATGATTCTGCCTCCAGGGATTCTATGGAGAACCCGTTCAATAATTGAGATCAAACACTATCAATCCTTCATTTCCACCTAACTCCAATGGTGCTGGGTGGTGACAGCAGCCTGCCTACACTTCTCTTGTCCCTTTTGTTGGGGGGAGGGGCCAGCATCCATCTCATTAGTTTAGGAGTATGGCGGGCTTCTTTCTTTTAAATAGATTTATATATATCTATATCTATAGATATACATATATATGTATTTAATACATGTTATCAAATATTTTCCAATTTTTTTTTTTTATCCTGGGACTCCATTCTAGGAGCATAGGGCCACAACCAGTAGGCAGTGGGTCACACTGTTGCTCAGGGTTACCCAGCTGGGAAGTGTCTGAGCCCAGATTTGAACCTAGGACCTTTCATCTCTAGGCCTGGCTCTCAATCCACTGAGCTAGCCCAGCTGCTCCTACTTTAGGTTGCAGTTTCTTTAGCAGATGTAGTTTTTACAGGGTGGGGTTGCTAGCCCCACGCCCAACCCTCCTCCTTTTTTTTATCCAGGCTAGGGACCGTCCTTGGCCCAGGAGTGGTAAGGGTGGGCAATAGGGGTCAAGTGACTTGCCCAAGGTCACACAGCTGGAAGTGTCCGAGGCCGGACTTGAACCTAGGACCTCCAGTCTCTAGGCCTGGCTCTCAATCCACTGAGCCACCCAGTTGCCCCCATTTTCCAATTACATGTAACAAATTTTTAATATTCAATTTTCAAACCCTTAACTTCCATTTTAGAATCAATACTGTGTATATTGGCTCCAAGGCAGAGGAGCAGCAAGGGCGAGACAATGGGAGTTAAGTGACTTGCCCAGGATCACACTGCTAGGGAGTATCTGAGCTCATATTTGAACCTAGGATCTCCCATCTCCAGACCTGGCTCTCTAGCTGCTACTCCCCCCACTGCCACTCCATTCCTCCCAGGCACACTTTTTAAGTTTAATTGGTATGTAAATATTTTATCCATTGCTTTCTTAAGTCTAGATCTAGACCATCAAGGAAACAATAAATCAAAACCTGATCGATCATATTTTCCAATTTCCAAATGTAAATGTTTCAGACACAACAAAACAACTGAACAAACCATAAGCTTCTTCACGTTGTTCCTCCTAAGTCCAGGTAGCCTTAAACTTATTCTCTGAGTGGCCCCGGAATTGGCTGGTTAAAGACCAGTTTGGGGGCTCAGTTGAATTTCCTGAAGAGCCCTTGTTTCCTGCCGGATAATCTCTTTGGGCTCTTCTGCTTTGGCCACATCGCCAGTCACTTGCTATTTACACTTTTCTTTGATCATGCTCCTGCCCAGAGGGCACTGCCTTGCCCATCAAGTCTTATCATGGAAAGCAGTTCCAAGAAGAGAGTCTGGCTGCTGCCACCTTTTTATCTTCATCTTTCTCTGTCCTCAAAAAAACTCATGCCAGCTGCCTGGGCCTTTGTCACTGCCTCCAGGCTTTTAGACTCTTTTCAGGTCCTTTGGCTCAGGAACTTGGTAGGCAGAGCTATTGGGTTCTCTAGTTGGGCTTGTTACCGCTTCCTCTCTCTTCTCCACCAGTTAGTTGGCTGACTTGAGATCCTTCTCATGTTAGAGCAAAGAGAAGAGAAGGAAAGAATGTAGAAAGGTGGATTCAACTTGTAAAACATCCTGGGATGATCAGGTGTCACTTGATAGGTCCTGGGACTAAAACCCCTTTCCCCTGCCCCCCCCCAATCCCAGCCTGAGACCAAACCCCACCCCCTCCCCGGTTCCCCCTTTCCCCAGCACCTGCCTGATCCTGGGACAGAAATTGCCACAAAAGTAAAACCTGGCAGAACACCAACATATCCCTGTCAGACCTAGACAAATGACCTCCTGCATCAGTGACCATCAGCCTGAGAATGTCCCACTCCTAGAGACCGGGGTTCCCAACCCTCTAAGGCTGCCCAATGAGCTTCACCCAAGTACCCAACCTTTGCCCAAACAACCCAAGTTACCTCATCCCAGACCACCACCCTATAAGGAATTGCCCCCTTCTCCACCCAGGTGGAGACCCCCTAGCCATCTGCAGGTTTGCGGGCTCCTCCCCGCCCCCCTTTCCCACATTAAAGCTTTGCTATATCACTGAAACTCTGTCTCATTTGCCTCAGGTCAGACCCATCATTGCTGAGACCAACCAGTCCAGCCTTCTTATTTTGTAGAGGAGCAAAGGGATTGGGAGGATGTTACTTCAAGGGGCAAGTCACTAAACATCTCAGTCTTCTAGGCAACTTGCTGAGACTAAGAGTTACAAAGAAGGAACAGACCTGCACAGATAGAACGGTTTTCTGAAAACCTCATCTCAGTGAAATCTCAGCTCCTTATCCATTATCCTCTTGGAGTTTGGGGTTAGTGGGACATTCAGGTGGAGACTTCCTTTAGGTATGTAGTTAAATGAGATTTCTTTTTGTCCTGTTATGTAGAACCTGGGACCTAGAAAAATGAAGACTATAGGTAGAAGGAGTAGAAGACGACTAAGTAAATTGAGAGCCAGGTCTGGAGACAGAGGTTCTGGAATCAAACCTGGCCTTGGATACTTCCTAGCTGGGTGACCCTGGGCAAGTCACTTAACCCCCATTTGCCTAGCCTTTTCCAATCTTCTACCATGGAACCAATACACAGTATGGAAGGAAGGGTTAAAAAAAAGAATTTAGCTAGAGTCTTCTGCATAGGAGTGGGAATTGATACCTTGGGAATGAATGAGACTAGGCTGAGACCTTGCAGAGAAAAGGGAAGAGGAGAACCCACATGAAGGGACCTCCCAGGAAGAGGATGAGGAGCCATGGAAGCGTCATTAGATCAGAGATCTAGAGCCAGAAGGGACATCAAAGTTTCATCTAGTTCAGCTTAATTTGACAAATGGAGGAGCATGAAGTCCAGGAGATAATCTGCCAAAGGTCATGTGAATGGTATGGTGGTATTTCTACTAGGTTAGGGATCAAAAAGCCCTGGGTTCTAATCCCATCTCTCATACTACCTATGAGATATAGGACAAGTCACTTAAGTTTCTCCAAGCCTCATTTTCTTAATCTGTAAAATTATGTGATTGGACCAGATGGCTTCTGAGGTCCCTTCTAGCCCTAAATCTATGGTCCTAAAGGCAGAGTTGATCTCCAAACCCAAGTTTTTTGACTCCTAATCCCAACATATTTCATTGCTCCCTCAGAAAACAAGGCAGAAAGAGAAATCGAAGTTGGAGGGGCATCTAGGTGGCACAGTGGATGGAGAGCCAGGCCTGGAGTTGGGAGGACCTGGGTTCAAATTTGGACTCAGGCAATTCACTGAACCCCAATTCCCTTGTCCTTACCATTCTTCTGCCTTAGAATCAAGACTTAGTTTCCATTCTAAGACAGAAGGTAAGGGTTTTTAAAAAATAAAGGGATAAAGAGATAGAAGGAATAGCAGGAAAGGATGATGTCTCTGAAGACAAGGGAGAAGAGTGTTCAGAAGGAGAGAGAATGATCAATGTCCAAAGTGGCAAAAATCTTAAGGAAAGTATATCTTGATAAAAATCGAGATTATATAACCTGTGTATCACCCTTAGTAATGAACTCTTGATACTCTGTGCTTAATAAATGTTTGTTAAAGTGGGAGAAGGGAAGGTGAAAGGGGGGGGGGGGAGACAGAAAGAGAGAGAGAGGGAAAGAGGAGGAGTGAGGGGGGGGCAGGCATATACATAGGGAGCAGAAAAAGAAAGTAAGGTTAATCTGGCATGACTTGAGCTCAGTGAACCCATGCTGGTTTATAGTAATCACCTCCCCATTCTCTAAATGCTTAACACTTAATTTTCTCACCTCTGTGGAGAGTACAGTGGCTAAAAGGGAGTTTATGATGCCCAGGGGGAACAGGCTGAACCCTAGTGAATAACATACCTAGGCACCAGGCTAATGTCCTAAGGGTGGATTTTGTTGGTAGAATGAAAGGGCTCCTTATTCCACACCTTTTAAGTCAGAGCCTTAGAATAAATTGGGCCAGTAACAAAGAAGAGACTCAGGCTCTGTATACATATCCGAATGAATAGTGATACAGCCTAAGGAAAGCTATGCAAGCTACTGAATTTTCTGAGCTCATTTCTATTCCAAAGAAACAAATGCACAGCCCAAATTTAGTAATGAACCTTACCACATGACAGGAAAATATGTATTTTTTGGAATGGAGCCATTATTTCCGTAGCTAAAACAGTCTGGGGCCTGTTGAGAGAGATGTTTTTCACTTCAGCCAGGTTTTCTTAGTTCATCACAGTTTCAGTGGTAGTAGAGAGGTTTTCCCAGAAACAAGTCCTACCCGTAAAGTTATGTAGATTGAGGGATGATCCCCCTGCCTGTGCAGGTCAGAGTATGCCTAGGATCATAGATGAACAGCTGGAAGGGACCTCCAAGGTCATCTAGTCTCCCTCCTTCATTTTATAGAGGAAGAACCTGACAGTCAGGCAGGTTTAACTTTGGCGTCAGCGTTATTTCTACTGTACAATTGTGGCCTCATTTGGGGTTTTCTTAGGCAAAAATACTGGAGGGGTTTGCTGTTTCCTTCTCCAGGCCATTTTCTAGGTGAGGAAACTGAGGCAAAGAAGGTGAAGTGGCTTGCCCAAGGTCACAGCTAAGAAGTGTCTTGAGGCCAAATTTGAACTGGGGAAGATGAGTCTTTCTGACTGGCACTCTATCCATTGGGCCACCAAATTGCCCACAGCGTTGATAGTCAAATGAGAGTTTGTTTGCCATGCCCCTTGTGTGCATGGCAGGTTTTTAGCCAGGACTCTGAATGGAAATACCATGTGACAGAATCTCGGGGGCTGTTGGGGCTGGTAGAAACCAGCAAAAGTGAGATTTTGAAGAAACAAAGTAGCTTTGAAAACATTCTCGAAAAGGAACCCAGCCTCTTAGGCTCATTGTTTTTGCCCCCTCCTTTCTTCACTTTTTGGACACTGCCCAAAAGATGAGTGGTGAACCTGGAGGAATGAGCCTGTTAGAAAAACATTCAGATCAAAGACAAGAGAAGGGAAAAGAACTAGATGAAATTCCACGCTGTGCCCATGGAGATGGTGTGTCAGGGTGGGAAAAGCAGGGACTCACAAGCAAGAGAGGGGCTCCTTAAGAGCCAGAATTTGGACTCAAAACAGAGGGTCAGGTGGTACAGGGGAGCCGTTTCCCCACATGTACAACAGACAAGAAAAGACGTTGCTTCTCCCTGGAGTTATCAGCTAGACAAAACATTTGTTGAGCGAGTACTAGATGTGTCAGGTTCATACTTAGGAAGATAAAGAAGTCAACTTTGGGCATTTGGGGATGTTGGGGCGAGTTGAAATTAGCAGCAAAAGTGTGTGGCCCCAAGACCCAGCTTAGAGGAGGCCGCTGAGTTTTCTATTATTAGTAGAAAAACAAGGTGTACCTAGAAGGGACAGTTGGATCCCTAAACCTCTGCCAAACCAGTTGAGTAATAAAACTGGCTACTTTTAGTTTCAACAGTGTGTGGTTTGTGTCTCAGAATGAACTGTATATTTGAACAGAGTATGTTATTAGATTGTGGATTTTTTTAGGGGAACCCTGTCCCCCTAATACTGACAGTTACCCCTGACAAATAGCAAGGGTGGCTTTTATTTTTATCTCCATTCTATTTTACCTTTATTATATATGTTATTAAATTTATTTTATTTTATCTCCTGTCGGTCTTTGGAAAAGGGAGAGAATGTCATTAAGGGAGGTCCTGGGAAAAGGCACATTGGGAGGAAAGTTGGTCTGCCCCATGACCTGGTTGAGATTCTGCAAATGACAAGTTGTCTGTTTTGTGGTGGGGGCCCATCTGAGTTCAGCTGTGGCTCACTGCATGGGGCTTTTAATTTCCAAAGTGAAGAATTTGCACCTAGGCATCTTCGAATACAAGGCATCTCCTTCATGGTGCTTGTGATTAATATGCTAAGATGCAATGACAGGACTATGTGTGGATGCCCCATCCCACAAAATGCAGTGTGCTCTTGCCCAGAGATTTTCAACTAGTGTAGTTTTACCCACATTAGAGGCAGCTTGCTTTAATCTCCACATTTAGAAGGTTCAAGTGTATGTCCTTTACAAAGCAAATTTAGATGACTAATTATGTGTTTTGTAAGTTAAAAGCCATAATGTGTGGGTGTTGACTTTCAGTCTTAAATGGCACTTTGCTTTAGGGGCTTCTTTTTCCTCTTGGACTTGAAGATCTTAAAGAATGGACCTTGCCACATTTAAGACATTGTTGGTGGGAGTTCTTGAACAGCCTTTCCCACCTTAAAGTCTTTCAGAGATAAATAGCAGCCTGGGTAATCTTTAAAGGAACCACTAATGGCTGAATTACACAAAATTATAGATGAAAGACTAGAGGGTCTGGAGCCTAAGGCTATCTAGTTTAACCCTTTTTTAATTTTAATTTTATTTCTATCTTAAAATTTTTTTATTAATGAAATTTATTTCTAGACACCTCTTATTTTTATCTTTTTTTTTTTAAATGGCTATCTACTTTGTCTTCATATACCCTTGGGGGGGTGGGGTGAGGAAAACAAAATCCTTCTAACAAATAGGAAAGTCAAAATAAATCCAAGCATTGGTGATGTTTAAAAAAAAAAAAAGTGCTCTGCATCTTGAATCTATTGCTTTTCTCTTAGGAGGGTGTGTAGTCTGTTCTCAGAAATCATGATCCAAATTTATCATTTTACAGATGGATAAACAGAGGTCCAGAAATATTAAATGATTTGCTCAAAATCTCACAGATGACAGAAGCAGAGATTTGAACTCAGTTTTTCTGGCTCCAAAGCCAATGCTGTTTCCATTTGATAACATGCTGAAATCTTAAACCGAATGCATTGTCTGTTCCATAAAACCCTCTTACCTTCCAACTTCCCTATTACTATTTAACAAAACAAAACAAAGCAAAAACCCTTTCTGACTTAGTAATAACTCTTAGGACAGAAGGGTAAGGGCTAGGCAAATGGAATTAAGTGACTTGTCCAGGGTGACACATTTAGGAAGTGTCTGAGGCCAGATTTGAGAAGTAAAGGAGAAAGTTGCTGATAATTCTTTTTTTTATTATTTAGAAAAATTTTCCATGGTTACATGATTTATGTTCTTACTCTCCCCTAGTTCCTCCTCCCTCCCCTCCCCTGGGGCATCATGCATTTCCACTGGTTTTAACATGTGTTAAATAGATCAAGACCTTTTTCCATATTATTGATATTTGCACTAGAGTGATCGTTTAGAGTCTACATCCCCAATCATATCCCATCAACTCATGTGTGCTGATAATTCTTCATGAGATCAACAGTGAGGTTTGAAGCCACATGGTTCTAGGAGGGAGTTAGAAATGAGGAATCTAAGCTGTTGATTAATGGAAGAAGTCAAGTGAAAATATGAAGGATCTTAGGAAGACTTCTGTAATTCTTATTTTTCTTTGTATCTTCTTGAAATACTTGAGATATTACTTTGAATTTTTTTTTTTGGCTTCAGTTCAGTTTGGTTTTCTTAAAGGATTAGGGTTGTAAATTTAATTTTTTTCACCTTTCATGCATTTATTTTCTCAGCTGCCTCTTCCCTTTCCTCCTCCCATTGGGGCAGGGATTGTCTTTTACCCTTTTTAGTATTCCCAGTGATTAGCATAGCCCCTAGTATAGAGTAGATGTTTGTTACATGTTTGTTTATTGACCCTGGGGAAAAAAAGATTAAAAGAAAAACAAATCACTTGTAATAAGTATACATAGTCAAATAGAACAAAATTCTCCATTGGTCTTGTCCAAAATTGTGGGTGTCATTCTGCCTTTGTCTTAGAAAGTGGGTAAGCATGCGTCTTCACTGGGCCTTTAGAATGATGGGTGGTCAGTTCCTATTGTAGAAATCATTGTCTCCCTGGTTCTGCTCACTTCATTCTGAGTCCGTTTCTGTTAGAGAAGAGGGACAATGCAGTCCTGTGGAAAGGGCTCTGAACTAGGAGAAAAAGATGGTGCGAATCAATTCTATTCCTTATTCATTGTGCCTCTTTGGAGAGAGCCCCTTAAAAAATGGTGGTTGTTCCTGACCAACGTGGAAATATGTTTTGTATGACTGCACGTGTACAACTTATATCCAATTTGCTTACCATCTCAGAGAGAGGAGGAACAAAATTTGGAACTCAATTTTAAGAAACTAATGTTAAAACATTTTTATGTTTTTGTAGTGTAATAGAAAAAAATTAGAATATTTTAAAATATGATAATTGTTTGTCTTCATGATCCTGTGGACCATACTCATTCTGTGAGTTTCCTTCCTTCCTTCCTTCCTTCCTTCCTTCCTTCCTTCCTTCCTTCNTTCTGTGAGTTTCCTTCCTTCCTTCCTTCCTTCCTTCCTTCCTTCCTTCCTTCCTTCCTTCCCTCCCTCCCTCCCTCCCTTCCTCCTTCCCTCCCTCTCTCCCTCTAAAACTCTTACCTTCTGTCTGAATTGGTTGCAAGACAGAAGAGTGGTAAGGGCTATGCAATTGGGATTACATAGCTAGGAAGTGTCTGAGGCCAGATTTGAACTTGGGTCCTTCCAACTCCAAGCTTGAGGCACTTAGCTACCTTCATGCTGTGGGTTTTCTTTGCAAAGATTCTGGAGCCATTTGCCATTTCTTTCTCCCTTGGTTTAAGGCAAACAGACAGTGACACACCTAGGATCACATAACGAGTGTCTGAGACTGGATTTGAATGGGGGTCTTTCTTGTCTCCAGGTGCAGCTCTCTATCTACTGAGCCACCTAGTTGTCCTCTAGCTATGGATAAAAATATTTATTGGACAATGCTTTGTCTTCTTTTAAGAATCAAATGAGATAGTAATATATAAAGCACTTTGCAAATGTTGGCTGTATTTAATTCTTTTGACTTCAAATATGCTGAAAGAAGCCCTTTTAATTCTCTGTAGACTTTTTTTTTCAAGTTTTAGTTCCTTCTGGCTTTTTTCCTGGTGTTTTTGTTAATCTGTCTCACTCATACATTTGTCCTTGGTTATATATCTCAGGCTGTTTTGTATTAGTCTTCTTCAAATATGAACTCACTGGAGTGCTCTTGTGTTCTGTCCCATCAGCCTCTTTAGCTGTCTCCCAAGTTTGTTCCTTAAGAAAAGACCCAGCAAAAAAAAAAAAAAAAAAAAAAAAAGAAAAGAAAAGAAAAGAAAAAGAAAAGACCCAGCTAGGGGCAGATAGGTGGCTCAGCCAGTAGAGAGCCATGCCTTTAGACAGGAGGGCCTGGGTTCAGATGTGGCCACAGACACTTCCTAGTTGGATGACCCTAGGCAACTCACTTTAACCCTCATTGCCTAGCTCTTTTTGCTCTTCTGCCTTAGAACCAAGACACAGTATTGATTCTAAGATGGAAGGTAAAGATTAAAAAAAAAAAGAGAGAGAGAGAGAGAGAGAGTCATAGGAATTTTGGGGCAGCTGGGTTGCACAGTGGTTAGAGCTCCAGACCTGAAGCCTGAAGATCTTGAGTTCAAATTTGGTCTCAGATACTTCCTAGCTGTGTGACCCTTGACAAGGGACTTAACCTCAATTGTGTAGCTTTTACTGCTTTTCTGCCTTAGTGTTTATCCAATTATTACTTAGTACTTAGTGTTTATTCTGAGACAAAAGGTAAAGATTTTTTTTTAGAAGAAAAGAAACAAAGACCTACTTTCTTCATGAACTCAGAAGTTTAATGAAGAGAAGCCTTAGAATGGGAGCAGGAAAGAACACAGTCTTAGAGAACTGGTACCTAGACAAGGGACTGAAGACTGGAAAGCAAAATGGCAGCTAAATGGTACAATGGATGGAGCTCTGGGCCTGGAATCAGGAAGATTCATTGGCCTCAGATACATACTAGCTGTGTGACTGTGGGCAAGTCAACTGTATTTGCTCCATTATCTTTGCCAAGAAAATCCCAAAACAGGATCATGCAGAGTCAGAGATGGCCGAAATAATTGGGCAACAACAACAACAACATGATTTGTTGCCACATTATATTTGATCTTTTGACTTCCATATCAGTTCTCCTTGCTGGAGCTGGAGAATGTAGAGCTTCAAGATGACTCTTGAAGACTTTGTATTAAGTGTGGAGGGTGTAGCATAGTCAGTAGAGGGAATGGCCACCCACATTGATGAAATCCCAAGTCCAATGAAGTGCTGAAGAATCTATAACTGATAGCAGTCCCTTCCATTAAACAGGAGTTTGTGCAATTGAATTTACCTGTTGGTCAGGACACATTTATTTAGCTCACTGCTTGTTGGGAATTGTGAGGAAGGCCAAGGCTCAGGCCTTACATATTTTCATGCTCACATGGTGACAGTGGGGGAAATTAAGATAAATAACTCTATGCAAATACTTCTCTAATCTATTTATGCAACCATACCTTAGGTCCTGGCCTCCAGTCTTCCTAGTCTGTTGGGCATCCCCAAGTGGATGTCCCCTACAGGGCTCAGATTCAACACATTCAAAATAGATTTGGGGGGCAGCTGGGTGACTCAGTGGATGGAGAGCCAGGCCTAAAGATGAGAGACCCTGGGTTCAAATAAGACCTTAGAAACTTCCTACTTGTATGACCCTGGGCAAGTCACTTAAACCCCATTGCCTAGCCCTAACCACTCTTCTACCTTGGAACTTCTATGACAGAAGGTAAGGGTTAAAATTTTTTTTAAAAGATACAGCTTAAGTCCTGCTTTCTGAAATCTCTTCTACCCCAACACCCTCTCCCAATTGCTAGTGCTTTCCCTCTGAGGTTAGTTCCCATTGGCACAGTAGATTTTTTTTTAATGTACCTGGTTGATTGCAGATTGTCACCCTCATAAGAATGTGAGCTCCTTGAGGGAAGGGAATATATTTTTTACTTTTTCTGTATCCCCTTCACTTGGCACAGTGCCTGACATGGAGAAGTGTTTCCTAATTTCTTTCTTTTTTTTTTTTTTAAACCCTTACCTTCCATCTTAGAGTCAATACTGTGTATTGGCTCCAACGCAGAAATGGTAAGGGCTAGGCAATGGTGGTTAAGTGACTTGCCCAGGGTCACACAGCTAGGAAGTGTCTGAGGCTAGATTTGAACCTAGGACCTACTGGCTCTAGGTCAGGCTCTCAAACCACTGAGCCACCCAAATGCCTCCCTAGTTTCTTTTTGACTAACAAGCAACAGGTGAGGCATTTCCATGTCCTAGGAGTTTCCTGTTTTGTTATTGATTTTTTAAAAAAATTCTTGAGTTCCAAATTCTATCCCATTCCTCTTCCACCCATTTGAGAAGGCAAGCAGTGTGATAACAGATATGCATGCAAAGTCATGCAAAACATTTATTTTTATTATTTATTTTTAAAAAAAATTTTGTTGAAACATTCTTGAAAGCTCATTTACTTAAAGAAGAACGGAGTATAATAAAAACCCTTAAAAATAATGACATGCCACGTACTTTTCCCTGCTCCATTTGATCTCAAATCCAGAATGATAGGGAAGAAAAAGATTAATGTCCTTCAACACTAAAACCACATTGTTTTGCTAGTAGCTACTCTCAGACTTTTTACTTTGTTAGGATTGGAGTAGGAGAGTTTAGCGACTATTTATTTTCACTGAATCCATCTTCCCTTCAAAGATGGCATTTGTTGGGGGAACTTTACACATGTACCCAGAGGAGGAGTAGGAACGCTCTAGAAGTTGATGTCTAAATTATGTGGTCTTTTTTTTTTTCCCCTTCTGAGTCTTTTGTGGTGGCGATTCTTAAAATATTAATTTTACAATCAGGAACTTGCTTTTGATAATTTTTCATAGGCCCTGGCTAAATTCTTCTTCAAGTCTAAATGCTCTGTCTTGATGTAGCCTCATCAAGGGCCCAAAAAGACCCCAGAGAGAAATCATTTCCAGTTCCCTCATTTTGTAATTGAGGAAACTGAAGCCCAAAGAGCCTAAGTTGCTGAAGCTGAAAAGGATCTATTTAGACTACAGCCATGCACATAGACTCTGGCATAGGATCTTTCCAAGGCTCCCCTTTCGTGTGGTTGAATCTGATGGGTGTCTCCAAAGGGGGAATCTCATTTATTTTTTTCCTTTGGCAGTTCTATGCTGTGAATCAAGGTAATGACATCACTGTTTCTTTCCTGGCTCTCCTCTCCACCTCCATTCAGTCCTCCCCACCTAGAACTAACTTAAGAAGTACCTTAAGCTCCAAGAAATGAAGGGGATGAAAGTCTAATCTTTTCAGACTTTATTGTATCCAGTCATCATTCATAAACTCTTAAGCTATTACAAAGTATTACCTTGCAGTTGAACAAATATTACACTCAGTTCCCAAGGGGAATGCTGAGAGACAACTTCACGACTTTTTCCTTCCTTTAGACTTACCTCCCCGAATTTTTCCTTTGCTTTCAGTTTTTAAAGTAGGATCCCATATTCCTTGTTCAAACAGAGAAAGTTAATAATTATAGGGGAAATGTGCATTCCTTTTAATTCTACCAAATTGCTGACCTCTTTGGCAACTGGAAGACCTAGCAGAGAGTGGCAGAAAAGAGAAATGCTGAATTGCTTTCAGGTCTATATCTGTTTATCTGCTTTCCTTCAATGACTGCCCAGATGAGCTGGTGTGATCATCATGCTTTTCAGCATGTCATTTGGGTCTGTTCTTATTTCTTCCTCTTCAACATTTAAGGGGGGGAAAAGTTCCTGAAGAGAACCAGAAAGTTTAGCAATGCTATTTAATTAGCATTAACAGTGTTCTGTGAGATAAGAAAGGGATTGGTGTTGGTAATATTTCCATTCCATGCATGAGAAAGCATGAAGAATTTGAGTAGTTCATAGAAAAGAAAAAAAAGTCTAATTAAAGATTATAAGCAATAAGGGGCAGACCAAAGGCATTGTGGGAGTAGAAAGAGCCCTGCATTTGGAGTTTTGAGTGAGGCCTTAAGTTCCAGGCTTGACTTTGTACTTTAACTATTTGTGTGACTTTGGACAAGCCTCTTCGTGGGCCTCAGTTTCCCTCATCTGTAAAATGTGAAGGCTTAGTCTAGACCTGTAGTTCTTAAACTATTTTTCTGTAGCTGACCCCTTTGGCAATCTAGTGAGATCTATGGATTTCTTAGAAGTTTGTTTGTAAATGCATAAATTAAAAATAGGATTAAAAATTTTTAAATTAGAATTGGTCAAATGGAAGCTAATGACTCTGTGAGATGGCAAGAAATAATTTTTTTTAGTCCAAAGACTGAAAAAAAATGGAAGAAAAATCAACTGACCTGCAAAATAGATCTAGGGAAGGTGATTTAAGAATCAGTGGACTATCTGAAAGCCATGAATGTAGACATCATAATTCAAGAAATTATAATGGAAATGTGCCCAGATACCTGAGAACTAGTGGGCAGAGTAGAAATTGAAAGAATCCATTGGTTACCTCCTGAAAGAAAACCCAAAATGAAACCAACTAGGAATATTACAGTTAAAATCTAGAATTACTGATTCAAGGAGATAATATTGCAAATAGTAAGAATGAATTTAAATATTGTGGAACTGTGGTCAACATCATACAAGATGTAGTAGATACCACTTTTCAGGGAACAGAGAGCCTGGACTATAATATTCTGGAAGGCAAAGGATCTAGGATTGCAAACTGAAATAATCTACCCACATACACCTAGACCAGGTGTTTTACACCAGGAATATAGGGATGGTTCAATATTAAGAAAACTATCAGCATAGTAGACATATCAGTAACAAAGCCAATAGAAACCATATGATTATCTCAATAGAAGAATAAGTTTTGACAAAATGCACCACCCATTCCTTATAAAAAATACTAGAAAACATTGGAATAAATGGAGCTTTCTGTAAAAGTGATAAATGGTATCTATCTAAAACTAATCACAAGCATTATTTGTAATAGGAATAAACTAGGAACACTTCCCAAAAAGATTAGAAGTGCAGTAAGGACGTCCATTATAATCACTACTATTTAATATTATACCAGAATTGCTGACTATAGCAATAAGAGCAGAAAAATTGATTGAAGGGATTAGAATAGGCAATAAGGAAAAAAAAGTTATCACTCTTTGCAGAAAATGTGATGCTATACATAGAGAACCCAGAGAATCAACCAAAAAAAAAAAAAACCTAATAGAAACAATGTAAAACTTCAGCAGAGTTGCAGGAATTCAAAGTAAACCCACATAAATCATTAGCATTTCTCTTTACCACCAACAAAGTCCAATGACAAGAGATACAAAAGGAAATTCCATTTGAAATAACCATAGACAATATAAAATACCTGAGGGGGATACCTACCAAAACAAACCCAGCAATTATATGAACACAATTATAAAATACTTCACACAAATAAAACCAAACCTAAACAATTGTATCTATCCAGCAAAATGGAGTATAATTCTACAGGAGAAAATGGATATTTAATGAAATAGAAGTTTCAAACATTCCTGATGAAAAGACAAGTGCTGAATATAAAATCTGACTTGCCAACATAGGACTCAAGAGAAACATAAGAAGGTAAACATAAGAGAAAACAATAAGGAACTAAATAAGATAAAAATATCCATTCTAATGGGGGTGAGGACACATATAACTTCTCAGAACTATATCATAACTAGGGCTCTTACAGGGATTTTATTAAGACAGTAGGGTTAGCACTTAAACCTCACTCCCATTTTAATTGGTTCAAGGAAGGTAGAATAAATGGAATTGAGTATATAAATTAATATCTAACAGGGAAGTAGGAAGGAAAGGGGTTAAGCAAAATTGGAGGGAAGAAAAAGGGTGATAAGAGGGTAGGTATATTAAGGAAAGATTAAGAAGACTAAATATAAGAGAATAAGATATAGAGAAATAAATGGCACTCATAATTGTGAATGCAGAAACTTTTTTATACATGGCTTACTTAAAAGAACCCTTTAAAGTTAACTAAAAAACTAATTGAAACAACTAGCAAGCAAAGTTTTGGGATACAAAACAAACACATAAGTCATGAACGTTTCTTATTTTATGGCAAAATCCAGCAGGAAGAGATAAAAAAGAGATGTTTCATTTAAAATAACTACAGATGGTATAAAATAGAGGTCTTATCTGTTAAGAAATATATGAACACAGGGGCAGCTGGGTAGCTCAGTGGATTGAGAGCCAGGCCTAGAGACGGGAGGTCCTAGGTTCAAATCCGGCCTCAGACACTTCCCAGCTGTGTGACCCTGGGCAAGTCTCTTGACTCCCATTGCCCACCCTTACCACTCTTCCACCAAGGAGCCAATACACAGAACTTAAGGGTTTAAAAAAAAGAAGTATATGAACACAATAACAAAACACTTCGCAAAAAGACAGATCTAAATAATTGGAGGAATATTAATTGCTCATGGGGTAGACCTAGCCAACATATCTGTCAGTGGTGCCTTGTGTAGAGCACTGAGCTTCAAATAGTTTTTGAGGCCCAGGATAATACAATAAAAGGGCAGCAAGATAATTCAGTGGATAGAGTGCTGAGCCTGAAGTCAGGAGGAGTCATCTCATGAGTTCAAATCTGTCCTCAGATACTTACTAGCTGTGTGACCCTGGGCAAGTCACTAAACCCTTTTTGCCTCAGTTTCCTCATCTATAAAATAAATTGGAGAAGGAAATGGCAAACCACCCTGGTATCTTTGCCAAGAAAACTCAGTTAGGGTCACAAAGAGTCAGATGCAACTGAAATGGCTGAACGACAAAAACATCTATCAAAATTGTCAAAAGGATTGTGTTCCACTATGAAACTAAGTTCTTGCTTTATGCCAGGTGCTGTCAGGCATACAAAGATGACAGAAACCTTCCCTCACAACAAGGAGCATGCATTCTATTAGGAGAGAAAACGTGCACTTTTATAACTATATATTCAGTATAAATAGAAGATAGTTTGGGAAAGAAAGGCACCAGCAACTGGAGGGAAGCAGAAGAGATCCCCAAAGACTTCTGTAGTCTCAGCTGAGTCTTGAAGACAGGAAGATGCAAAACGAGAAAGGACTATCAAGTCCAATTTCCTCATTTTTACAGATGAGGAAACTGAGACCATAGCTAGAGTCCCATTGCTAATAAGTACCTGAGGGGCAAGATTCAGCTCCAGGTCTAAACTAATTCTTAGTCCAGTGGGTTATTCTCTGGACCACAGATAGAAGTGAGGACAGTATGAATTCCAGGCTTGGGAAAGGACTAATACTAGGGCAGCCCAGGGGTGAAGGATGCACTAATGATACATGTGAGGAAGGACAAGAAGGCCAGTGACTAGATAGTAGAGTAAGGGAAGGGTTACGAGTAATGGGGTAATAATGTATTTTGAGCTTAGAAAGGTAGGTTGAGGTCATGTTATGAAAGGCTTGTAAAATGTTAAAAAAAAAAGTCATAGAATATCATAGCTTCTCAATTGAAATTTTGCTTTCTAATAACCAATCTCTTAAGAAATTATCTTTTGTTCACCTTCCAGATAAAATGTATCGCTAACCACAAGCTGTTTTGTCCAATGGCATTTCTCCAGACATGAGACCTTTGGGTAGCTTCTGAAATCATACATCTAAAAGGGACATGTTTCCAATTTCTTTTATCCCTTGAGATATTTGTAATTTGTTTTTGCCAAATGAGATCCCAAGTCTGTCAGGCTTAAAAACATATGTTTTCAGGGCAAGTAGGTGGCTTAGAAAATTGAGAGCCAGGTCTAGAAATGCAAGGTCCTGAATTCAAATCTGGACTCAGATACATCCTAGCTGTGTGACCCTGGGCAAGACACTTAACCCCAGTTACCTAGCCCTCACCCTTCTTCTGCCTTAATATTGATTCTAAATTGGAAGGTAAGGGTTTAAAAAAAAAAAAAAGCAGATGCTTTTGGCTATCTCAAGCATCCAATTGCATACTATTCCTATAGAATTTTTTTTTTATTCAAACCTTTACCTTCTGCCTTAGAATCAATCCAAGTGTGGGTTCCCAGGTAAGGGACAGGCAGTTGGGGTTAAGTGATTTATTCAGTGTCCCACAGCTAGGAAGTATCTGAAATCAAATTTGAACCCAGGACCCTCCATTTCTAGTCTTGGCTATCTATCCATTGAGCCACTGTCCCTATAACTTTTTTTGATCTACTTCTTGAAACTCAAAATAGCAAAATAACCAGCTACACTTTAAAAAAGAAAAAGAAAAGAAAACCAAAAAAACCCATGTTTTCTAATCTGTGTCCTGGGTGCCTTTTTCATTGTATTTATTGTCTATAAAAATGCTGTGCCACCTAGCTGCACATTACAAATATACCTCATATCATATTATATTATATCATGTTATTTTCTATTCCATTCTATTCTAATCATATAATGTCATGTTATGTTATATCATATCATATCATATCATTATATATTCTTTTTAGTGATGTGTGGACATTCTTTTTCCCTCTGCCTCCTCACCCTCACACCAAATCTCTGAGACTAGAAGTGGTAGAGCATAGGAGTGTTTGTTCACTGTAAAATTCTTAGACCAGTGAAATCATGGGTTTCCCAAAGGGGGAAAAATACCAGTTTTCAATAGATTTGAATTAGATTTGGAAAAGATTTTGTTGTTGTTGACTAGAGTACTATATTTGGAGTTGGAAGACTTGAGTTCAAATCCTAGTTCTATATATAACTCCAGGCAAGTCATTTAACCTCTCACCTGCAGTTTCCTTCATCAGTAAATTGGAGGGGTTGGACTCTATAACACCTGAGGTCCTTTCCATCTCTAAATATATGCTCCAACTTAAGTTCATTCTGTGATTTAGGCAGTTGCCTTTATTCATCTCTCATATATATCTATCTCATACTGGACTAATTTGTATGTATTTGTTGTTGTTCATTTGGTTCAGTCATGTCTGACTCTTCATGACCCCATTTGGAGTTTTCTTGACAAAGATACTGAAGTGATTTTTCATTTCCTTCCCTGGCTCATTTATGGATGAGGAAACTGAGGCTAACAGGATTAAGTGACTTGCCCTGGATCACACAGCTAGAAAGTGTCTGTGGCCAGATTTGAATTCAGAAAGATGACTGCAGGCTTGGCACTCTATCCTCTGTACCACCTACCTTCCCTTTGTGTCTATTTGCTCCTTTTTAAAGTGTGTCAAAGTATGAAGGCAGGAACTATGTGTGATTCGTATTTCACCAGCATCTAAAATAGTCCTTTGGCTATAGGAGGTAGTTAATTTTATGTTAAACTGAATTGAATTTTTGACTTGAATCCTAAAACAAAATGGTAGCCAATATGCAGGAGTTTGTATGGGCACACCTAGAATTCTTCTTATATATCAACTAAATTTCATACATAGATGACAAATATTACTTGAGAGAAAATGATTCAGCAATTCATTTTTTTAAAATATCAGATTGTTTTATTCTTGAGTGCTTTCTTTGTTTTGTAATATATGGTTCTTTTCTATTTGTGTGGCCTTACTCAGTACACTCATTTATTCCCTCATGCAAAATTTATTCAGTTGTGTGCATTTGAAAACTCTTATTGCCTGCCATTCATTTCATGTCAAGATGGCATGCACTTAAGCACATGTCAAACTTAACTTAATTCTGATCCCCTTTAGTAGTCTTAACAGATTATAGACCCGAGAACATGGCTGCAAGAACAATGTTATCCCCTTAGTATAGAATCATAGCACTCCTTAATATTGGGTTATTTCCCCGCCCCCCTTGGCCTATTCACTGGGGTGGAACTGGAGGGTTAACTACTTTTTTTGGTAGAAAGAAAACATATTACTGATAAGCAATATTTTTCTTCTTTCTAGAGCCATAATTCTCCAGCCCTACTTCACTCTCCTCCAAGTTTCCTGCCAAACCCTGGTGCACTGATTGCTGTAAAACCTTCACTTGGGATCTCTTGGCTCTCTGCCTTTGTCAACTTCTGTAAACAGTAAGTTTAGTGCTTCTATATGTTCTGGTGCCAAAAAATTTGTACTTTTGCTTAGCATAGGGAGAAGACGGGAAAGCTTTCCACTAACCTAAATAAAAATTTCTCCCTTACTCCCTGCATACCACATGACTTTGATTAAGAATATTTTTTTGTAAGCAAATCTCTCTCTCTCTCTCTCTCTCTCTCTCTCTCTCTCTCTCTCTCATCTTCCTCCCTTTCTTTCTCTCTTTCTCCCCTCCCTATGTCTCTTTCACTCTTTCTCTCTATCTCCTTCCCCATCTCCACCCCCATATTTGTCTCTCACACACTGTCTCTGAGTTTTTGATGGTTTTCAGAACAGTTTCAGGTTTCTCAAAGGAGATAGGAGCATCAGTGTTCTGGGCATGTATAAATGGGTTTTTTACTCTACTTGTTGTCTTAGTAACTGCAGAAAAACTAACCAGCTCATTGCACACATTTCCTAGCCTTGTTTGGGTTACTGCCAGAAGAGAATATTCATATTCACTGACTCAGTGAGACTTTAGGGAAAATATGTCTGAAAACATTTAAAGATGAATGTGCAAACATTGACCCCCATTCACCCCAGATCTCATCATTTTCAAAGCATTGTATTATGCTAAGAAAATGTGTTGGAGGAGGAGGAGGAGGGCAGCTAGGTGACTCAGTGGAATGAGAGCTAGACTTACAAATAAGAGGTCTTGGATCCAAATATGGACTCAGACACTTCCTAGCTGTGGGACCCTGGTCCAGTCACTTAATCCCCATTGTCTAGCCCTTATTGCTCTTCTGCCTCAGAACAAATGCACAGTATTGATTCTAAGATGGGAGGGAAGGGTTTAAAAAAAAAAAAAGAAATTGTGTGCTTGTTTGAGTGCCTCGGGACCCCAGGGCCAATGTATTTCCCCCCCTTGGTGAGGGTGGAGGTTGGGGGGACCACTTGACTTTGTACAACTAGGTGGTAGAACTAGCCCAGTCTGAGCTGGTTTCCTCAGCATCTCCAGCCTGTGTTCCTCTGCTTTTGTTTTTGGAGGTGTTCTCTCTTTTTGGTAACTTCCTTACGTCTCCAGAGAAGTACTTTGCCATTTGAATGGGAACATATTTTCCCCACAGGTGTTGATGAAGTTGACTGAAATCTTTTAAAAATAGAAACCAAAATGGTGAGGGATGCTTTTTCAAGCAATCCAAATTGCCTTTGATGCTTTCTCCCCATGCTGGTTCCCTTGAACTTTGTAACAGCTGTTCATTAGCCTAACTAGTGTTCATTCGGGGTGGCTGGGGAAGACTTAAAACCTAGAGGCTTAATGGGCACCAAAGAGTATATTCAATGAGTACTTGTTAATAATAATTACAAATTAGCCATCTTGTTTAGTTCTCCATTGAATTGTTCTAATAGCCAACTTCCAAGTCAGGTAGGTTGTAATTTTAATTTCAACAATGACTCTTAGCAACTGATTTTTCTGAAGAGAGGGGCACTTAAGACTGTCTGCCCACGCTGGCAAGAATTTCCACATACTTTAACTGAGCCATTTCGCTTTCTCTTGGCAAAGTCAGCCCCTGTGATAAAGGGGGAGAAAAGGCTTAAAAAGAGGTGGGAGGTGGAGAGGATGGGCTTCACAAAGCAGAGGCCCCTCATTGACAGGGAGGAAGGTTTTGCCTGCAAAGCTCCCGTGGCAGAATAATTTTAGCCTCCAAGGAAGAAAGAAAAGGGTTAGAAACTTTTGGGCAAGTAAAATCCTCCTCTTCTTCCTTCCCTGGCCTAGCAGAGGGGATGTCTGCCATCACAGAGGGCCATGCAAGAAATAGCAAGCTAATGGGTTGGCTGTAGGGGCAGAAGCAGCCGTGATTACCCTTCAGGTGTACCATTTTCCCAATTCAGTTTTCAGCTGTACTTAGCTAGAAAAGGGGATATAGGTGAGGGTCATTTGAGAATCCATTAGCATTGCCAACTGATTTTTTGCATTATGACCTTGAAGGTAAAGGTAAAAGGGCTGTTTGTGCTATAAATATGCTTCATTGTGAACTTTTATGTGTTCACCGAGATAGCAGTGGTTCCTGATTACGGAAGGAATCTGAATCTAAATGACTGACCTCTCTGACTAGTGAATACCCTTTCCTCCCAGTATTCTAATCTTTTTTTTGAAAGTTCACATCTTACAGAAAGATTTAATAGATCACCTTGACATAGTATTTTAATATGATGTCTATTATTATTTGTTAATACCTTTACCTTTTGTCTTAGAATTAATACTGTGTATTGGTTCCAAGACAGAACAGTGGGAAGGATGAGGCCATGGGAGTTCAGTGACTTGCCCAGGGTCATACAACTAAGATGTTTCTGAGACCAAATTTGAACCCAACACCTCCTGTCTGTAGGCCTAGCTCACTAGAGCCACCTCGCTGCTATTATTATTAATAAAATCATCATCCTTTTGGTTTGAAATTAATTAGGCTTTATTAGAAAGAGGACTAGATGTGGAGTTTAAACCTCTATGTTTGAGCCCTTTGGTCAAGTCATTTCCTGTGACTTTGGGCAAGTCCTTTAAACTTTTTGAGAGTCATTTTCTTATCTTTAAAATGCAAATAACAATATTTCCTCTAAACCTCAATGACCTTATCTTTCAAATAGGAATAGTATCAGGAGGTTGTTATGAATATCAAATGAGGTGATGGAAAGAAAGTATTTTGGAATAATAGAGTCCCTGAAGCTATTAAATAAAGTTTTAAGCTATTAAATAAAGTTGCACTAACATCTTTGGGACACCTTGCGTAAATGACAGCAGCTATTATTTTTAGTCTGTCTTCCGTTTCAAGAAATGTCCTCTATGATCTCAGGAACTAGTTTCGGAACACAGATATTGAAAATTAGCCACAATGGAGGGAGCAAGAAAACCACTCTGCACAAAGCAATTTTAGCCACAGTATTTGATACAGACCGAGTCTCTGTGGTTATTGCTATAACTTTTCAGATGGATGGATGGGCAGATAGATAGAAAGATAGACACATAGGCAAAATGGATGGATGGATGGATGGATGGATGGATGGATGAATAGATAGATGGATAGACAGACAGACAGATAAATAGATGGATGGATGGCTTCCACCATTTTAATTTCTCTAATTCCTATCTTTAGATTAAGAGTGATTTCTCCAAATGTCCAGAAATTTAGAGTAACAGAATCTCAAGACATATCTAATTCAATGTTTATGAGCTAGATGCAGAAATTATCCTGGCTCTTTTACAAACAGACTAAAGGCCTTTAAAAAGGATTGAGCAAGTGTTTATAAAACAATTTTCTTTGTTAATTGAAATGTTTCTCACATTTCCTTTAAATAAGGTTTAAATCATGGAGAATTAGTAAGTAGTATATTTAAAAGACACATACACACACAAAGAGGGGCAGCCTAGGTGGCTCAATGGATTGATTCAAAGCTAGGCCTAGAAACTGGAGTTCCTGGGTTCACCTCTGGCCTCAGACACTTCCTAGCTGTGTGACCCTAGGCAACTCACCTACCATTGCCTAGCCTTTAATATTCCTCTGCCTTGGAACTAATACACGGTATTGATTCTGAGATGGAAGGTAAGGCTTTAAAAAACAATAGCAACAACAAAACACATACATACACACAATGAGGGGAAACTTGATAGCTCAGTGGTTGGAATACCAGGTCTGGAGTCCAGAGCACCTGGGTTCAGATCTAGCTTCAGACACTTCCTAGCTGTGTGATCCTGGGCAAGTCAACTAAACCCATTTGCCTAACATTTGCCCTTCTATCTTAAGAGTTGTTACTAAAGCAAAAAGTAAGGATTTTTTTTTTAAAACATGAAAAAAATCATGAAAGATGCTGTGTGAGGGCTCTTCAACAAAAGGGCAAATCCATAAGTCCTGGAAGATATGAAATGGGAGTATATTTGAAAGAAGTTGACAGCATATTTCAACTAAACATTTATAAGAATCTACAGTGTACAGACCTGGTTGGTCACATTATAGGACTCTGCCTCTGTGGCTTTAGGGCATGTGTTAGCAATGGTGCTAGTGGGATGGCAGGGATTGTTTTCCATGGTTAGTCAGAAGTGTACCCTTTGAGAGTGTCTCTGACTTAAACAAATTCAATGGGTGGAATTCTGGTGTCCTTGGTTTTGCCTGACTTTCCAGGGGTCAAATTGGAGGCAGGAAATAATACAGAAGAGCCATCTGGTCACCACTGGAGTTCAGAAGTAGTAGACTTGTCTTTGGCCAGACTTCATTGTGTAAGATTAAAAATTAATATCCAATACTCCAAGTATTATATTTTTATAAGATTTATTAATAATCACCTGAAGTAGAGGAAGGAAAAAAACCTTCAGTAAAGAGAATCTTACCCAGCCCATGCAGTAGGGAGGAGGGAGGGAGGGAGGGAGGGAGGGAGGGAAAGAGAGAGAGAGAGAGAGAGAGAGAGAGAGAGAGAGAGAGAGAGAGAGAGAACAAGAGAGAGCACGCGTGCGAACGGAGTTACACACACCTTTATTGATACAACGTAAGCATGTAATATGGGGATAAAGGGAAAGGGATTCTGGGAGATGAAGTCCAACAGTACAAAATTCTTTTTACACAATTGTCAAGGGTTGGGCTGCTGACTGGTGTTTGTTTTTTGGTACCAGATGCCAAGAGCAGTGAAGTTGTAAGAGTCATAGCAGTTAGCACCAGGCAGACCATGTTGGGAAAAAGATGGTGGAAATAATTATATTGCTAACTATGATGTTGGTGGTAGTTTTTTTTTTTTTAACTCTTCCATCTTAGAATCAATACTGTGTATTGGTTCCAAGGCAGAAGAGCAAAAAAGACTAGGCAATTGGGGTTAGGTGACTTGCCCAGGGTCACACAGCTAAGAAAGTGTCTGAGGCCAGATTTGAACCTAGGAACTCCCATTTCTGGGCCTGGATCTCTATCTACTGAGCCACCTAGCTGCCCTCAGCTATAATATTGTGATAATGGATGCCACTTTTGGAGAGAATTACAATTGTTATTTAAGCAGGTCAGCACTAACCGTTTCATTCATTGGAATCCTGGGTTAGTTGCTATGAATTTCTATATTCCTAGTTGCTATGCATTTCCTGGGAACTGGGCTCTGTTCTTTAAATTTTAAAATATTGACCCCATAGCCAAGCTCCCTGTTTCTTTGCATTCAGCACTTTGGCAGTAATTCAATTCAGCAATGGCAGTCTCCTTTGAGGGGGTGGGGGGGAAGGACCAATATTGAAGAATGAGCACTCTTTTATCCAATAGAATGTCTTTGGCAAGGATGATAGTAACTGGAAACACCCTGCCTCCAAAGAGAATTGAAGCTATTTATCAAGTGACATAAGAGGGAGCAGCATTTATCCCTACGTTTTTTTCCCCCACAATAATTAGGGAGAGCTTAAAAGAAGTGTTGAATGTAAGAATTGTTTTAAAAAAGAAGCAGCAGCTTAGGACACCGAAGGGGAAGAGGGTGGATCAGAATCTCAGACTGGAGGGGGAGGAAGTCTAGCCCAGCCGACAGCAGCACCAGGGAAGCTTGACCATGACCTTCCTTCATCATTTTCATTCCATATGTTTGCCAAGCATTATCTGCTTCAGTTTGTAGAGTTAAGTGCTTTCACCTCAGTGATTTTATTGGATGATGCCACATACTGATCAATTCAACTCAGCCAGCATTAAGGCCTTCTCTTGGGTTTGGCATTCTAGTGGGGGTCCCTCTTGGGAAAGAGAGATTCCCACTGTAAATTATTAAATTGACTTTCTGAATCAAATTAATCTCATATAAATTTGGGTGGCAGAAACCAGGTCTTTCCCAGGGCTTGATTGTCCCTAGATAGGCTGATTGTAAATCTTCAGAGTGAGGGAGACAAGACCTGAAGGAATTCTTATCTGGAAGTTGGTTCAGATTATCTGCTCAATTTTCTTCACTCCTCCAAAGATATCTTGGGATTTTTTCCCTCTTTAATGAAATAAAAGATTGTGAAGAAAGCCATAAATCTTTTATTTATTCATTCATTCATTCATTCATTCATTCATTTATTTGTTTATTTGTTTATTTATTTATTTTTGAGCCCTTAACTTCTGTGTATGGCTCCTAGGTGGAAGAGTGGTAAGGGTGGGCAATGGGGGTTAAGTGACTTGCCCAGGGTCACACAGCTGGGAAGTGTCTGAGGCCGGATTTGAACCTAGGACCTCCAGTTTCTAGGCCTGATTCTCAATCTACTGAGCTACCCAGCTGCCCCATAAATTTTTAAGAACATGTGCTGTTCAAATATGACATCATACCCTTCCTAGCCCGGTGACCCTGGGTAAGTCACTTAACTCGTGTTGCCTAGCCCTTACCACTCTTATTTCTGCCTTGGAACCGATACTTAGGATTGAGTGATGAGGTTTTAAAAAAGACTATATGTGCTAGAAGTTTGTGTTATAAATCAGGATATCAACATGGTATGATGGCATGGTCATATACCACCAACATGGTATGGTTCTTTTTCATCTTAGTGCTTTTCTTCTGATATTTTCCCCAATTTATCCTATCTAGATCTTTTTTGTACATAGATAGTTGTTTGCATGTTGTCTCTTCCATTAGACCGTGGGCACCTGGAGAGTAGCAATGGATTTTTTTTTCTGCTTTTCTTTGCATTTTTTGATGCTTAGCACAATGCCTGGCACATAGTAGGAACTTCATAAGACTAGTTAACTGACAGATTATGAGTCATTGAGACATAGCAAGTATTCTCTTCAATACATCCTCCAAAAGAGGCCATCAACTTAAGAAGCATTTATGGACAAGACACTGTGGAAGATGTTGAGGGAGATGACTTGGATGAGGCATGGTCTTCACTCACCCTTGGGAAGCTTGCAGGGACCTGCGATGCACACAGATGTCACTTCTGTGGGTTTTTAATCCACTGACTTCATCAGTGTGAGTACTCTGCCCAAAGATGCATCATCTCTCAGTCATCCAAGCCAACCCAGGCCATGTGAATCTTGTCAGGGACCTACCACAGGTAGATGGACCTATCACGAGGTTCTCTCCATGGTGCTGAGGGCTGTTCTCTAGAAATGATTTGGATAGTAGTGGAGTTCCATGGGTTGTCCTTCTACATTCCATATGACTTGCCCATCTTTTTTTTTTCCCAATCAGACATTTTTTTACCTAATGATGTTCTTTATAATCTGTTTCATAATTCCTTACCCTCCATAGGTAGGGATGCCCTCTTCTACTTGGACATCTTTTCATGGCTCTCTGATTTATTACTCACTGAAAATAAATAATTAACTACAATGACCTCTTCTATCTCTCTGTTCTGTGTGAGTTTGACACATACAGGGGAAGTACTTTGTTGCAGAAGAGCCTGTAAGGCGGTTGCTCTACTATTGCCTTTTTTCTTTATGACAGACAAAAAACATGAGATCTTCTCCAAACTTTGAAGAACTGGGGGGGTGGGGGGGCAGCTAGATGGCTCAGTGAAAGCCAGATCTATAGAGATGGGAGATCCTGGGTTCAAATCTGGCCTCAGATACTTCCTACCTATATGACCCTAGGCAACTCACTTAACCCTCATTGCTAAACCCTTATCACAGTATTGGTTCTAAGGCAGAAGGTAAAGGTTAAAAAAGAAGTTATTCAAACAGTTATTTAAGTATCTACTCTGTGCTGTGCACTGACCTAAGTTCTGGGAAAACAATCAAAAAAGAATAAACCAAGCAGAACAGTCAGGCCCTGCTCTAAAATTCTTGTGTGACCTTCAACATGTAGTTTGCTGTAGAATTTTGTTGTTCAGGTCATGTCTGACTCTGGAAACTGCATCGATCAGTGTTCTTAATTCTCCCTTACATCATTACACACAGCCCATCTGTACTCTTGTACTATTGCAATATGTTAGGATATAGTTGTAGGAAAAAAAATTTGTTGAGCATCCTTCAGTCTATAAATGCTAAATAAAAAAACCAATCATTCATAGCTGATGTTTCTTACCTTTTGGACTTGAATTTTGGAATGTCTTTCATGTTTTAATCTAGAATGGAAAGGTAGGGAGCAGCTGGATGACTCAGTGGATTGAAAGCCAGATCCAGAGATGGGAGGTCCTGAGTTCAAATTTGGACTTAGACACTTCCTAGCTGTGTGACCCTGGACAAGTCACTTGACCCCCATTGCCTAGCCCTTACCACTCTTCTGCCTTGGAACCAATACCCAGTATTGATTCTAAGGTGCAAGGTAAGGGTTTAAAAAAAAAAAAAGAATGGAAGGGCAGCACGGTAGCACAGTGGATAGAGTGCCAGGTCTGTAGTCAAGAGGTCCTGGATTCAAATGTGACCTCAGACACTTCTAGCTATGTGACCTTGGGCAAGGCACTTCACCTCCATAGCCCAGCCCTTACCTCTTCTGCCTTGAAATCAACCCTTAGTATTGATTCTAAGAGAGAAGGTAAAGATTTTTTTTTTTTTAGTCTAGAATATAATGCTTGTGGTTGAGTGAGAAATCTGTAAAGCTTTTGACTGTGAATCACACAATTTCTCCAAAGTTCTTAATCATTTCCCTCCATTTTTATGTATTTTATGGACAGAAATTCTTAAATATTAAATAAAGATTACCATTATAGGAAATTTTATAGCTAGTGGAAAGGTGGGGTCTTTAAACTCGAAATTGATGATCTGAGTAGCTGGCTTTAGACTCTGTTGGCATCTAGAGTATTCTAAGAAATCACATGGAATATGTTTTTCTTCACTTCCATCATATTCTGTTGTTGTTTAGCATTTACATAACACTCTTGCAAAAAGCACTTTGCAAAACACTTGGTATTATCCCATCTCATCCTCACCACAACCCTAGGAGGTAGGTGATATTATTATTCCCATTTTTGTTGTTGTTCAGTCCCTTTCAATAGTGTCTGATTCTCCATGGCCTCATTTGGGATTTTCTTGGCAGAGACACTGGAATGGTTTGCCGTTTCCTTCTCCCAGCTCATTTTGCAGGTGAGGAACTGAGGCAGTCAGGGTTAAGTGTCTGAGGTTAGATTTGAACTCAGAAAGATGAGTCTTCCTGACTTCAAGCCCGCCACGCTATCCACAGTGCCACCTAGCTGCCTTTTCCATCCTATCACAAAATTAAATTTGGAAAAGAGGCAGTCTAGCATGGTGGACAAAAAAAGCTAGCCTCAGGGGCTAGAAGAACTGGAGTCAGGTCTAGCCTCCAACACACATTGGTTGGGTGATTCTGGACATGGCATTTCACCTTAATGTTCTCAGGCAACTTTCACATGCCTCAAAGGTACTGATCTGCATTGGCAGCTTTTCCTCATTGGGAACTCCCTATAGCACTGGAATCACAAGTCCACTAGGAAAAGAAATATGTGTTGAAACCGGGATCAGATGGTGATATAGAGTAACCCAATATGATGGGCGAGTCCTCCTGGCTTTGATATTGGTGTTCAATTAATTCAACAAGCATTTAAGTGCTACCTCCCAAACATTGGGGGGGCAGCTAGGTGACCACGTCTCTTATTTTCATTGCTTCACAGTTTCCTCTTCCATCCAAATGAGGAAGTTGGAGGGCATGACTTCTCATATTCTGGTTCTCAATTTTCGTCATGGTGATCTTAAGTAGATAGTATAGGCGGTGCAGTAGATAGAGTGCTAGCCCTCAGGAAGATCTGGGTCCAAATCTGGCCTCAGACACTATCTTATGTGACCTTGGGCAGTTTGCTTAAGCCTGATTGCCTTAGTTTCCCCATCTGTAAAATGAGCTGGCAAAAGGAAAAGGCAAACCATTCCACGATCTCTGCTGAGAAAACCCCAAATGGAACCACGAAGAGTCAGATATGACACTGAAAGGACTGAACAACAGCAAGGCATCTTATGCACATGTGTTTGTGTATTTATATAATATATCAATCATATGTGTATTATATGTGTTCTATTATATATGTATATATACATATATATTGTGTGGGTGAATGGCTATATATGGTCAACACACAATCGCAATGACAAATAACAATAACCCAAAACCTGCAAGACCCCAATTTAAGAGGTGGAGTGCTTCTCAGATTCTGGAATTACTTGGATGATGGGGAAGCTTCTGAGTTTTCCAAAAAAGACAAGCAGGCTTTTTCACAAACTGTTGCAGCTTTAATGGCTTGGAGCGGGGCCAGCCGAATGAGTCAGACCCTCTGGTTGCCTGAAAAAACTCTCTCCTGATGATGACGTCAGATATTAATGACTCAGGACTGCTGTAAAATATGTTCATTGGTGGCAAAATTAATGAGTGGAATAATTCTCCTGGCCCTGGCAGACAGTTTCCATGACCATTTATAATCTGAACACTTGATCTACAACCGAGATCGAGCCTTCTTTTTTTTGCCTGAAATCAGTGTAATGACATTTTCTAACTACCTAGAGAGATTCCAGTTAAGATTGCATTTGTGTGTTTTATGCACAGTGGGATGTTTGTAGCTTTCTCTCCTCTGGCTTCAAGGGGAAAGAACTGTGCTAAGACTGAGAATTTAACTCCCAGCTCTTAATGGATGGGAGGAGACAGCGCTGAGTAAACAATCTGCTATGTGACTGAATGTACCTGTGTTTCTGTTCAAGCATCTCCTGCCAAACACAAAGGAGTTACCAAGCAACAGCGGTGATTCAGCTCCTCAGAGCACATCACTGCAATGAAATGTCTACCTTTTAAGGATCTCCAGGAAATATCATTCTTGTAAGTCCCCAGAGGACCGGAGTAGTGCAAAGTAACATGATCTTTACAGATGCCATTGGATCAAGGGCAAGAATCCAGGGAGTAGAGGGTTAGGTAGACCAATGTTGGAATGGAAATCATTTTATAACTTTGATATAGACTGTTATTAAATGGGAAATGAGAGTCTTGGGAGATGCTTCTCTTTTCCTTTGTATCTTAATTAAAACAATTTAAAGAAAGAAAAAGAGAATTTGTAACTTAAAATTTAAATAAAATAGCCATTTATCAAGTATAGCACCTTTAGGGAAGAACAGGAAGAAGAGATGTTATTTCTCTCCCATGGCTCAACCAGGATGGTTTCAAGAATCAGTCATTGCAAACTGACTTCCTTCCCCAAACTTACAATGGCTTTGTCCTCTCTTCTGCAGAGTGGGCACAGATCAGATCTTATCACACTAATCTAATCCTGGTGTGTTACATATAATAGGTATTTAATGCATTAGTCAAATTTTAGTTTGTTGAACTAGGAAATCAGACTGTTGGAAAATGTGCTAAGTACTAGATAAATATTTGATTCATTTTAAAAACATTATTGTCAGGGCAGCTAGGTGACTCAGTGGATTGAAAGCCAGGCCAGGAGATGGGAGGTCCTGGTTCAAATCCATGTGACCCTGGGCAAGTCACTTAACTCTTATTGTCTAGCCCTTACTGCTCTTCTGCCTTGGAACCAATACACAGGAACCAATACACAATGTTGATTCTAAGATGGAAGGTAAGAACTTTTTTTTAAAAAAGATATTACTGTTACTATTCAATCAACATTAATGACAGCCTCTGGAGGATAAAGTTAAAACTTTAGATTTGTATCAAAAGTGATTCCCCCGCAGAAATGACTCACCCACTACTTTTTGAAGTTGGGCATATTCGTTACAAAACCAATAGTTCTCTGACTTGCTTGCAGTACACCATGGGGGTAGTGTTTTACAAAAGCAGGTATCATGTGTACCTGAAAATGTTTACAGAATCTTTAGATAACTTTACATAAAGCTCATGTGTTTACTTTGGGTGTACTTGAGCATAGTTTGGTTTGTAATAAGAGAATGCCCCCAGGAACGATGAGAGGTTTCACAGGTGCTTCCAGGAAAGGCTGTCCAGTTCTGATCAGAAAAAGGAGGGATGAGTCATGATTGGTGGGGGCTGCCTGCCCACGGGCTCAAGTGGCTGGCCATAGAGCAACCTCACATGAACCAAAAAAAAAGAAGAGTTCAGTTGCCTTCTCAAGGACATGGAGAATTTCTTAGATTGATCAGTCCTTACAACTGCTCCCCACTTCAGGTGATTCATATGGAGACAAAAGACCCTGCTAGAAGGGAGAGAGACAGACAGAGAGAGAGGGAAGGGGGGGTGGGGGGGGGGGAGACAGACGAGACAGAGTGGAAGGGAGAGAGTGCATTCTGGCCACTAGGAAGTCCAGGAAGAGCAGAGATTCTTAATCTGGAGACCAGAGACCTCTATTTCAGTGGGGAGATCTAAGAACCTTTTGTGGGAAATGACATCTTTCACCAAAAATTGAGCATTTCCTTCCCTTCTTAATGTAGACATAATCATTCTTCTGAATAGGGGGCCATAGGATTTGTCCATGATTAAGAAAGAGACCCTACCATAGAGGCTACAATGATGATAACTTCATCTCTGTTGTCCAAAGAAGGTAGAGTTGATAAGGTCAGAATGGAAAGATGAATTCAGGAAGTGAACAACTGGTAAATACGATTATGTTGGGATTTGGATTTCTGGACCAAGACTTGAGAAAGAATTTTCAAGTTGGGGGGTAGCTGGGTAGCTCAGTGGATTGAGAGTCAGGCCTAGAGACGGGAGGTCCTAGGTTCAAATCCGGCCTCAGACACTTCCCAGCTGTGTGACCCTGGACAAGTCACTTGACCCCCCCCCATTGCCCACCCTTACCACTCTTCCACCTAAGAGCCAATACACAGAAGTTAAGGGTTTAAAAAAAATAAAAATTTAAAAATTTAAATTAAAAAAAAAAAAAGAATTTTCAAGTTGGATATGATGCTGACAAGGGCAAATCAACCAGTATTTTGCCTAGAGACATTTGAATCTGATGAAGAAAGTTTTAAACAGAAAATGGAGAGTGAGGGAGAAAGCTACCTTTATTTTTTTTACCAACTCAGCACAAAGACTAGTGGGAATATTTGGTGAGATGACCAGTAATTTATGGAGGATGCAAGCTCAAAGAAGAATAGGTGTGCAGATTATGAGTTAAAAAAAAAAGACAAGAGGAACTGAGAGAGCTTAATGAAATAAATTCTTCCTCACAACCGAGACTTGCAGGAATATGGTTCAGGAGTTGGTTTGGAAGCATATAATTCAAAAGGAACATATTAGATAAAAAGAGGGATGAATTAAGGGCAGCTAGATGGCTCAGTGAATAAAGAGCCAGGCTTAGAGATGGGAAGTCCTGGGTTCAAATATGGTCTCAAGATACTTCCTGACTGTGTGACCCTAGATAAGTCACAATCCCAATTGCTAAGCCCTTTCCACTCTTCTTTCTTGGAACCAATACATAGTATTGATTCTAAGACAGAAGGTAAGAGTATTAAAAAAAAAAAAGACCTTAGTCAAGCAGTTATTAAATATCTACTGTATGTCCTGGCATTGTCCTCAGTGCTGGAGAAACAGGCAAAAAATCAAAAACAAAAAACACTTCGACCCTGCTCTCAAGGAGCTCACGTTGATGCCTGAAGAAGAATCCAAAGGTACATCATGTCCCTTTAAAAGAATCAGGATTGTGAAATCTGACTAAATTCTGCCACGGGTAACCAAAACCAATTTTTTTTTCCCCAAAAAACCAACCAACCTATGAAGGGAAGAGGAAGAGGAAGAGCTAGAGCTGCTGTTGGGATGGTCAGACTGATGATAGCGGTCAACAAGGAAAAGACAGTATTCACCAACTCTCCTGAAGGACAGAACAAAAATGGCAACTGGGGCGTGGAAAATCATAAGTGAGGAGATGAAGCAGCACCAAACTGCCTTCAAAAAAGCATCCGAGTCCTCAGGTGCCTACAGAATAGGTCCACAGTATTGAAAAACCAGATCTAATCACTGAATTACTGCAGGTAATCTTTTGGAAAAATTATAGAGACAATACTAATAAATGAAATTTTTATGGTACTTGGAAGGTTTCTTGTTTTAGACTCTTAAATATCAGGTATCTGTTGCAAGACAAAAGAGCTAAGCAATTGAGGTGAAATGACATAGCTAGGAAGGGTCTGAGACCAGATCTGAACCCAGACTTGGCTCTTCATCCACTGAGCCCCCTTGAGGATTTGTTCTTAAGTTGAGTCTGTCTTTGTGACTCTGTGGACCACCCGTGCCTTCAGTTTTTTTGGCAAAGATACTGGAGTTGTTTGCCATTTCCTTCCCTAGTAAGTTAAGGCAAAGAAAAGTTGAGTGATTTTGCTCAGGGCCACCCAGCTGATGATTGCCTGGGGCCATATTGGATTCAAGTCTTCTTGACTCTAGGCCTGGCATTCTATCCACTGAGCCACCTAGTGGGCCTTCACTTTACTTACCTCCTTTGAACAAGCCAGATGTTCCAGAAGGAGGAATTTAGAAATTTCAGTGGCTTGCAAGCTGCAGTAAAGTGTTGACACAGCCCCGTGGAGTTCTTGAGAGTTCTTGGGCTGCTGTGGGAGACATAGTGTCCAGAATGACACGGTGCCCTGCTTGCGTCATTTTGAGCCTTGTGAACCCTGGTTGCAAGTGAGATCTCACCTTCAGTGAGAATGTGCTCAATAATAACTTGGGCTAATAGTACCTTGGAAACTCAGAGGCCCCCAGGGATTGGTTCACACTTAGTACCTGGGAGGGAGACCCAGTTCAGAAGCAAAACAGCAAGGCCAAGGGAGCCCAAAGAGGTATTTCAGAAGGCATGGAATATTTGGGATTCTGCCAGGCTTCTGAAAACATTTGCAGCAAGAATTTATTTATTTATTTGTTTTGGTTAAAGCAAAGGGAAATATTATAGTGTAGCGGCAGAATTAACCTTGCCTGATAACCCTGGAATTGAAGGTATTTGGGCATATTCCTTTCCCAAACAGAAGCTTTCTCAAAATAACTGTGAGGCTGAAAATATAAAGAATTGATCTGTTCCTGATCTGGCCAATTTCTGGCCATGACTTCAAAGAAATTTCTTCTTCTCCTAAGGAAAACTGGATGGACTTATTCTTCATTTTAACCTTTGAAGTAGACCCTTGCCAGTCCTAAAAAATAGATCTTTTGGGGGTGGCAAGGTGGATAGAGCCCCAGGCATGGAGTCGGGATTTACCTGGTTCAAATCTGACCTCAGACACTTCTAGCTATGTGACTCTGGGCAAGTCACTTAACCCTGTCTGCCTAGCCCTTGCCCTTTTGTCTTAGAGTTGTTACTAAGACAAAAAGTAAGGGTTATTTTTTTAAAAAGAAAAGAGGAAAAAAGCACTTTTGCTAGGTAGTCTGCAAATAGAGGTTTCTTGATAATGTAGTAATTTTAAAAATCTCTCATGGAAGTTTGCCCTTTGCCCCAAGGATAAAATAATCTGGCTGGGTTTCATTGTAGTTCTATCTAAAAAAAATTAATATAACTAACATTTATAGTGCCTACTGTATGGCCCAGATACTATGCTAAGTGTTTTATAATTATCCCGTTTGACCCTCACAACAACCCTGGGAGGTAGGTGCTATTTTATACCCATTGTACAGATGGCAAAAACAGAAACAGGTTAAACGAGTTACCCAGAGTCACATTCTTTCAGAAGGAAATCAATTTAGTTTCTCTCTAAAAGTAGACTGCTAATACTTATGTCTGTCTTTTGTATTTAAAGCTAGACATTTAGCACCTGGATAGATAGCTTTCTTGCTTTAAATAGGAACATAGGCTTTACCAAGAGATTTTCATGACATCTCAGCATGAACAATATACTGGTCAGGTGGGTATATCATATTTTTTTCCATCTAAGAATATAGTCTTTTTTCTTTTTTAAATCCTAACCTTCCATTTTACTGTGTATTGGTTCCAAGGCAGAAGAGCAGTAAGGGCTGGGCAATGGAGTTAAGTGACTTACCCACGGTCACACAGCTAGAAAGTGTCTAAGGTCAGATTTGAAACAGTTCCTCCTGACTCCATGCCTGGTGCTCAATCCACAGAGCCACCCTGCTGCCCCTTCTTAACGGTCATCTGATCCAAGTTTTCCCAGAGCATATAAATTCCTTTTATGTCATCCCTAGTAAATATTCATATTCAGCTCAGATACCACTTTCTGCGGTACACTTTTCCCAATGGCTAGAGTCAGTGGTCCTGGGTCTCAATCAACAGTCACCTAGCTGCCCCCTAATATAGTATTATATGTATAATTACATATATTGTATCTCTTGCACTGAAATGTACCTCAAAGGCAATTTCCCTTATTTTACAAATGAGAACCAGGGAGGTTGTGAGTTGCTCAAGATCACGTCAACAGTAAGAGTTAAAGACAAAGAAATTTGGACCCAAATCTCCATGCCTAAAAGTATTTTCTTTAAAGCGAGGAAATAGAAAGGTACCCAGAGAAGCCCAGAGACAGTTTATGTCTTCATCTTCTGTGCTGAGGGTTAGGTCAGAGGGAGAGCTGTGCAGGGATTGTGGGAAGAAATGTCTAAGTGATTTGACCTTATAAATGTATGAGATGTCGATTCAGGGAAATTCGCCAGTTATGGGTGGGATAGGACCAAGGTCCTTCTCTAAAAATGGAAACAGGTAATTTAGTAAAAATGTTTTATTCTGTCAGAATGAAGATGATGCCCTGCCAGCCGTGCTTCCCTCCCCTGACTAATAAATCAGGATGACATGGCATCTCATTAAAAATTACCTCCATTGCCCTCACTCGTCCCTCAGATAATCTTCATCAGTCTCCTGCATTACCATAGTAGGCATTTCCACTAAAATGATGTTACACAAAATCTGGATTTTCTCATAGCTAATTGAGGACTGGCAAACATAAAAAAAATTTTTTTAATCTTGCTGTCCCTTGTTTGTATGTATGCCTTTTCATAGCCAATGTTGGTGAATTCAGGCACTATCTTCTTGGACCCAGGATTGGTAATAAGCAAGTTTTTTTTTTTTCAGAAACTGATCTCAGAAGTGTTAGTATGCAAAGGAGGAAGATTCAGTGTAAAGCAATGAAGGAAGGAGTTCTCTGAGGTGAACAAGACATTCTTGTCACTGACTTGAAGATGCATTCAAGCTCTGGGGAAAAGAGGAGCTAGGCATGTGCCCAAAAATTTTAGAAAAGATGCTGTTAATGATATTTGTCCCTCATGGAAAGCATTTGTTTTAAATTGGGGAAAAATGTATAACAAATTTCTCTGATAAAGATCTAATTTCTTAAATTCATAAAGTCAAATAAATAAGAATACAAGTTATTCCCCAGTTGACAAATAGTCAAAGGATATGATCAAGCAGTTTTCAGATGAAGAAACCATAGTTATCAATAATCATATGAAAAAATGTTTTAAATCACTCTTGATTGGAGAAATGCAAATTAAAACAACTCTGAGGTACCTCCTCATGCCAATCAGATTGGCCAATATGACAAGAAAGGAAAGTAAATGTTGGAGTGGATGTGGCAAAATTAGGACACTAATGCATTGTTGGTCGAGTTGTAAACTGCTCCAACCATTCTGGAGGAGAATTTGGAACTATACCAAAAGTTGATAAAACCCTGCATACCCTTTGACCCTGTAATACCATTACCAGGTCTGTATTCCAGCAAGATTAAAAAAAAGTGGGGAAAGGACCTACTTGTACAAAAAAATTTTATAACAGTTCTTGGGTGGCAAAAAATTGGATAATGAGAGGTTTTCTATCAAGTAGGGAATGACTGAGCAAATTATAATATATGGTGATTAAATACTATTGTGCTATAAGAAGCAATGAGTTGGATGACTTCAGAAAGAGCCAAAAAGATCTATGTGAACTGATGCAGAGAGGAATAAGCACAACCAGGAGAACATTGTACACAATAACAGCAACTGTGAAAGACTTAGTTACTCTCGGCAATACAATGATCCAGCTCAATTCTGAAGGACTTATGACAAGGAATACTGTCCATCTCCAGAGAAAGAACTATTGGGGTCAGAATGCAGATCAAAGCATATTGGTTTTCACATAAGTTTATTCATGTTTTTATTTTGGTTTCAGATGAGTTTTCTCTTACTACTACGACCAATATGGAAATATGTTTTGCATGATACTACATGTATAATCCAGATCAAATTGCTTACCATCGCCAAGAGTGCAGAGAAAAGAAAGGGGGAAAAAGACAAGTTGAATTTTATAATTTTGGAAAACTTACGTTGAAAATTGTTATATGCAATTGGGAAAATGAAATATCTTTAAAAAATTTAAGACTAACAAAAAAAAGAAGGAAGGTATTTGTTGTTACTGTTGATAACATTGGTCATAATGATTTCTAATTCAGGAACTAAAAGATTCATGCAAACCAAAGGATCTGAGTTCCACTGGAAGCCCTCTACCATGAGCTCCTTCCTTGACCTTTGTTTCCTCATCTGTAGAATGAAAGAGTTAGACTTAATGACCATTCAAGAATTTTCCATCCCTAATAATTAGAGGCAGCATGGTGCAGTGGAAAGAATACTGAACTTGGAGTAATTGGATCTAAATTTGAATCTTGACCTGACAGCTTACTACCCATATGATTTTGGGTCCTTCACTTCTCAGATTTCTCAGCAGTTGAACTAGATAACATCTAATGCCCTTAACAGTTCTAGAGCTTTGACCTCTGGTCAGTGGATCAATAAAATCAACATTAATGAATGTTGGACAGGATTGTATATTGTAAAAAAAAAGAATGTAGGAGATCTGGCTTCATAGTCTAGTTCAGCTATTTATTAGAATTATGAACTTGGGCAAGTCACTGCATCCAAGTCTCAGTTTGATCATCATGGCTGACCTTGGAATTCTCAGCTTACAACTTAACATTTGTTGTTATTTATTCATTTCAATCATGTCCAACTCTTCTTGACTTCATTTGGGATTTTCTTGGCAAAAATACTGGAGTGATTTAACATTTCCCTTTCCAGGTCATTTTGTAGATGAGGAAACTGAGGCAAATAGGGGTAAGTGACTTGTCTAGGGTCACACAGCTGGGAAGTGTCTGAGGCCAGATTTGAATCTAGGACCTCCCATCTCTAAGCCTGGATCTCAATCTCAACCCAGCTGTCCCCTCAGGGCATTTTTTTAGTGCATAAAATAAAATACATAGAATTTCAAAAGAAGCTGATTGAATTAGAAGACAGTTATCAAAATATATCCATAGATTTGTAGGTTAAGATCTCTTGCTTTAGAATATTTAAACTTAAGAGTTCATCAGATCTTTTCCCAGAAGCTAATAATTGCTTCATGCCTTAACTTGTAAAGCCTCAGTGGTCCCTCCCAGATAGCATAACAGAGACCCTATCCCAGTCTCTAGACCGTACTCTTCCTGAAACCATCAATGATTTCAAGCCACTTTCAGAATTCTCAAGAGAAAAAAAAAAAGCTCTATTCCCCCTTTCTGACTGGATTTTGCTGTTAAATCATTTCTGCTCTTGGGGAATTCTTTCTGTCATCACTGACCTAACTCGCAATCCTATAGTTTGATCCTGGGCTCATTCTCTTTTTTTAGTGGTGAGAGAGAACAGCTGACCACAACTGTCTAATGGTCCTTTGTAGATTGAACAGGGTAAAAATAATCATTCTGCTGTGGCAGAAAAATGGGAGACAGACCCAAAGGGCCAGGAACAGGACAGGAGGTAGTCATCTCTAGGTGAGCCCTGGTATCTGGGTAAGCAGCCAAGGGTTCTGAACCAGAACTGCTTAGATGTTGCTTCCTCTTTGGAGTCTTCTGTTTGTTTCAGGAGTGTATAAAGAGAACTGTAAATCATTTACCTAATCAGGGACTGTTTTGCAAACTGGTTTCATGTCCTTAAAAAGAGGAAACTTTTCTACGTATGGTCAGATGCCCTTCTGGGTTTTGGCATAAAGTGGAAGTGGTTCTGTTGGCCCATTTTTGTGTTTTCTATTCTTCAAAAGCAAGTCTGAGTATGCTTAATGGTTCCCAGTATTGGTAAGGAGGCTATGTACTAGGAAATTTATTTACCATTTGCTTTCATTAACAGGTGATTGGTGAGTTATCTCTTAAAGGCATAGGCTGGGGCCTCTTACTAAAGTAGGATAATTTGGTGGTTATTAAAAAAAATTTTTTTAAACCTTTTCCTTCCGTCTTAGAATCAATACTGTGTATTGGTTCCAAGGTAGAAGAGTGCTAGGGAATGGGGGTTAAATGACTTGCCCAGAGTCACATAGCTAGAAACTATCTGAAATTAGATTTGAACCCAGAACCTCCTGTTTCTAGGTTTGACTTTCGAACTTAAACCCTTACCTTTCATCCTAGAATCAATACTGTGTAGCAGTACCAGGGCAAAAGAGTGGTATGAGCTAGGCACTAGGGGTTAAGTGACCTACCCAAGGTCACACAGCTAAGAAGTATCTGAGGTCAAATTTGAATGCAAACCTCCTGTCTCTAGGCATGGCTCTCAATCCACTGAGCCACTTAGCTGCCCCCTTGGAACTTATTTTTTAGTGGCTTTGCTTCTTTCTCTGCAGAACACTTTCTCTGTGATCATCCAGAATATGGTCATTTGGGGATTAGGGATTTTGAATGATCATCATGAGAAAAGAACTCTGGTTACTTTGGGTGTGAAAATTTTGAAACCCCTACTCAATTTAATGGCTGTTGATGGCCCAGGATACAGTGGATGATCTTGGCAACTCAATGTCTGGCCAAGATCTAAGATCCCCATGGTAACTGCTCTAGCCTCTCTTTTGGCTGTTGGAAGGAACTGTTCTCATATGCCCATTCCAACCAGGGAAGTCACATGCTTGGTGTAGACACCCCCCTTAAGTCAATAATGGTTCTGTGGCCCATTGTTCTTCAACCCAGTTTAACCGATCTGCTGAAATGGTATTATTGGGTGGAGATGGTCATGCTACAGCTTCTTGGAACCACAGGGGAGAACTGAATGCCAGGTGGTCATCAAAGGAGGATGAACAGCCCTGAAAAGGGCTTAGCAAGCTCTCAACACCAGAGGTACCAATCCTCCTTGAACACCCATATATATACCCCCTAGAGTCTATTAATTCTCAAGTGCCACCATGCTCTTTAATTATCTCACTTTGGGGGAACAGAGTGAAAATTCTAAAGCAATTTCTAAATAATTCTAAAATTCTAAAACTTTTTTTTTACTAAAAATGGTGTTTGAGGATAGCATATGTGGGACAAACATATTTGGAGTCCAAGGTCCCAGATTTAAATCCTGTTTTTCCCACTTATTGTGTGACTTTGGACAAGTAACTTCTCTAGCTTTAGTCTATGTATCTTGAACAGATTTATTAGATGACCTTGACCTCTAAATGAATGATTGGATCCTAATCAGAGGGAGTTTGGTATATTGGAAAGAATCAAGTTTGATTTCTGGTCTAGATACTTTACTGTCTGTGTGACTTTGGGCAATCTTACTGGGTCCTAGTTTCTTCAAATGAGAGGACTCAGATTAAATTTTATTTTAATCTCTGGACCCCTTTGGCAGGCTGGTGATGAATCCTTTGGACCCCTTCTCAGAGTAATGTTTTAAGTGCATAAAATAACATACCCAGGAGTCCAAAGGAAACCAAAGTATTTTTTAAGCAAACGTATATATCCTAGTATGCCTAGACTATCCAGGCTACATTCAGGAAGACCTGGGTTCAAATTTGGACTCAGATACTTCCCACCCTTGTGACTTTGGGCAAGTATATGATTTCAAATTTAGGTTTTATGATAAATATGAGAATTCTAAAGTAATATTGTGGTCACTGATTTAAAAATAATACAGCTTAAGTCAAAATGACTTTTAGCAGCTTTATTTACAAAGAGGTTGAAAAAGTGAAAGTGGAAAAATGTAGATAAAGAGACAGAAAGTACCGCCTAGTTACAAATACCCTAAGTTTAATCCTAATGTCTCCAGATCGCAAATGCGAATCCGAAAGCAAATCTCATTAGAATCCAAACTCCTAATTAGGAAGTCAAAATCTGAAGAACAAGGAAATGCTGAAGAATCCACTAAGAACCTTCAGTGCATACAAGGCTAAAACCACCAAGAATCTCACCAGAACTCACACTGAAGTACCAAGAAACAGAGAGAGTCTCCTCATCAAAGAACCAAGGAAGGAATCACTCCACTTACCACTGCAAGCCAAAGCAGGATCCAGGGAAAAGAGTCTCCTCCTCTAGTCCAGCTCACCAACACATAGAGAATGACTGAATTTTTGACCTGGTTTTTTTTAAAAGCGGTTTTCTCTATCTTACTTCCTGTTGCGCCTCTCCCCCCCACCTTTTAAAGGACAATTGCAGTCTTTCAATTTGCCTAGAACTGCCCAAGCAGGGTGGGCAGTGACCTTTGGAGGTATGAGCTTACCCTAGTAACTCTCTTACTTAGTGTCAAGTAGGAGTATTTTAAGTTCAAGATTTGTTTAGCTAAAAAGAGACAAGGGGAGAGTTAATCCTATCTTCACACAAGTCACTAACCTCAATTGCCTAGCCCTTGGTGCTTTTCTGTCTAAAAATTGATATAAGACAGAAGGTGAGGGATTTAAAAAAAGAATCTCTGGACTAGATGATCTTGAAGAAATAATACTTAGTTATTAAGTACCTACTACCTGCAAAGCAATTTGCTAGATATTTAAGATACCAAAACAAAATAAGACCATCTCTGTTCTACAAGAGGGAATGTAGTATTTTCACAAATAAGTGTGTAAGATATTTTCAGGAGGAAAAGAGCCCAACCAGCCAGAGGGATTGGATTCGTAAAAGCTTCCAGTGAGGTCACCTCATGGTTGAGCCTTGAAGGAAATTAAGAATTTTAATACTCAGAGATGACAGAGTACTTTTGGGCAGTTGAAAGGACAGCTTGTGTGAAAACAAGACAATGGAATTCAGATTTTCAGGAACCTCAAATAGACAACTTTGTCTGGATCACAGAGTGGGTGGAGGAGAATAATGTGAAATGAACCTAGAAGGGAGGTGGGGACCAGGTTGTGAAGGGCTTTAAATGTCAGACATAACTATATGTAACAGGGAGCCATCCAGAGTTCTTGAGCAGGAGAGCCACACTGTTGTTAAGAGGCTGTTGTAATAAGGCTATCATTCATATAGCCCTTTAAGGTTTGCCAAATCTTTACAAATATCATCTCTCATGTTCGTCATAACCACCCTGGAAGATAGGGGCTATTATTATCTTCATTTTATAGATGAGGAAACTGAGGCTGAAAAAGATTAAGTGACTTGCCCAGGGTCATATAGCTAGGCAGAATTTGAAGTCAGATCTTCTGACCCCAAACCCAGGGCTTGTATCTACTTGTAGTTTGGATAAAAGGGGAAGGGAGATGGAGTTAGTTAGGATGGTGGACTTGAAAGTTTCTTCCAGGCATTTGCAGAATGACCAGATGATTAACTTCAGAAACTTTTCAGTTTACCTTTTTTGCCCTGGACAGTAAATTTTGATGAATCCTGTTGGAAAACTTGTCTCTGTTTTCTCTCCTTTCACTTTGTTTAATTATAGGGCAGCACCACAAGTTTATTCTTAGAACAAAGTTTACACAAGTTTTCTTAAACAGTTTGCTTTTCATCGCCTCATTTTTGATCTTGTCCATAAGAAACTCAGAACAGCCTATTCCAGAACCGCTATTAAAAAGAAGTGTTTGGTTGGCAAGTATAAAACTTCAAAGGGAAAAAAATGAGCCTGACAGATTAACGGCATAACCCCCCTGGCTTTCTAGTTCCCTTAAAATAAATTATCTCAGCAGTCTAAACTTTTCTTTTATTAATCATTGCATATATTATGTAGCCTTCTTTGAAAAGGGATTGACTTGGCACCTTCCTGCTACTGACCTGAAAAGCCCAGAAATTGTACGGTCTGTCATCACTTGGTAGACATTTACAACTAGTATAAGTGGGGTGGCAAGGGGGCAGCTGGGTAGCTCAGTGGATTGAAAGCCAGACCTAGAGATGGGAGGCCCTAGACTCAAATCTGGCCTCAGACACTTCCTAGCTGTATGACCCTGGGCAAGTCACTTAACCCCTATTTCCTAGCCCTTAGTCTTCTGCCTTGGAACTAATGCATAGTATTGATTCTAAGATGGAAGATAAGGGTTAAAAAAAAATAAGTGGGATGGCAATTGATTTTTACCATCAGGTCCAATATAAATGGGTTAGGGTTTTGTTGTGTTCCATCTACCACGTAAGAACAGTGACCATGAGAAGTATCTTCTGGGAAGGAAACTTTAGCCTGTTTGTTTCCTTATTATTCAAAATGATCATTACTGGTCTGATGTTAGATGTGCTGGACAGCGTCAGGCTAGTAACATGGTGCATTGCCTTTAGAAGTGATAGAATTTGTGGCTCAGTAGATTGAGAGCCAAACCTGGGTTCAGATCTGGCCTCAGATGCTTCTTAGATGTGCGACCCTTGGCAAGTCACTTAACCTCCATTGCTTAGCCCTTACAACTCTTCTGCCTTGGAACCAATGCAGAGTTGATTGCATTCCAAGATGGAAGGTATGGGTTTAAAAAAAAAAAAGAGTCATAGAATCCCTATACTCTGTCTCTGACTCTGGGAACTCAGGAAGTCATTAGATGAGAAGACCCTAAACTGAGAGCTGGAAACCATGGCTCAACCTTCTCATTTTATAGAGGAGAAAAATGAGATCCAGGGAGGTTATGACTTCCAGATCAGGCAGGTATTAATTGGGAGAAGTGGGATCTGACCCCACTTCACGTCAAATTGCAAAATGTTGAAGTAAAACTTCACTGATCATCTCCACTCACCCCACCCCCAAAAAGTGTTTTGGAAAGGATTTCACAAATAGGTGACCCTAGAATTTTATCTTCAAGAAAGGCTTCTGTTTTGATTTCTGAGCCTTTTCTTTAGCGAGGCTGCTTTTCCTTGCTAGACATTCAACAACTAGTATAAGTGATTCTTCAACATGAGAGCATGTGAATAAATCCCTTCCCCGGATTCCCTGGATGAGGCATTCAGTCTGAGGCATGGCAGCTCCTCAAGGTGATGGAGCTTAACGGGGAAGCTTCAGAGCAGCTGAGCCACTGTTTACGTGGGGAGAGCAAACAAGCCCCCGTGGCTAGTGGCATTCTGTACCTGTGTGAGACCTCTTCGACCAAACAGAGCTTTCTGAAGGCAATTGCCACAGTTTTTTATGGTTTGACAAGGGATTTGAAAATTTCCAGAGTAGAGAATCTTTAGGGGAAGGGAGGGTGGGATCTGTAATGCGAAGGGAGCCAGGAGTCCTTATTGGACCCCAAAACCTACTATTTTTTTAAACCTTACCCCTTCTGTTTTATAATTGATATTATATGTATCACTTTCAAGGCAAAAGACTGGTATGGACTAGGAGATTGGAGTTAAGTGACTTCCCCAGGGTCACACAGCTAGGAAATGGCTGAGGCTAGATTTGAACCCATTGCCAGGGAGGGCTTTCTATTCACTGAGCCACCTGAGCTGCCCCTAGAAGACCTACTTTTAATGTCTGGCTACAGTTGTTGTTAAGTCCTTTCAGGTGAGTCTGACTCTTTGCGTTCCCATTTGGGATTTTCTTGGCAAAGCTACTGGAGTGATTTGCCATTTCCTTCTTCAGTTCATTTGATGGGTGAAGAAACTGAGGCAAACAGGGTTAAGCGACTTGCTCAGGTTCATACAGCTAGTTAAGTGATTGCAGCCAGATTTGGATTTAGCTAATTCTTCCTGACTTTAGGCCAGGCACTCTTATCCACTGTGCTCCTACCTGCAATAATGAAATGGTTTTCTCTTGTCTTAAGAACCAGAAGTAAAATTTCTATTAGTGAACTTCACCCCTGGAAGGGAGAGCAAGGCAGAGCTACCAGTCTACTTACTTTTGAATTAGGGAAGTGGCCCAAGGAAGGACAAATAGTGTTTTGAGACAGAATTTCAGGCAAGCATTGTGGAGGGAAAAAAAGTCAAGATTCAAAATTGTGGCAACTATATTTAACATTCTCTACCGCAGAGATTTTTTGGTAACAACTGGCCTAAAAATTAGTATCATCCAGGGGGCCTGTGGTCTAAGATAAATTGGAGTGTGGCCTAAAGGATACTTAATAAACACCTTTCCTTTTTTTTAAAAAAAATGTTCAAATAAGCTAAAACTGGAAATAAAATACAGTGTGCCACCCTTTAGTGAAATGCCAGAGCCCAGATTTTCAGGCACTTTCTGATACTGGCCAGCTTGACTGCTTAGAGAGAATCAGGAATTAAATGGTTGTCTCCTTGATTACAAACATCAGGTGCCCAGACTGGTTGACACATGATGTTGTTTTTATTGTGTATTTAATCTTCTTAATGAAATCCCTAAGAAAATATCCACCCTGGCACTAATGAGAGTAAATAGGTTTTGAGCTTATAGGACGCTCAAGCTCCCAAGGGTTCCAGCCCTTCACAGCTAATTATTTCACTCATCCTTGCAGCGGTCCCACTTGGGAAGATAGCATTGTGTTTCCTCTTTGAAGGCAAATAAGTAAGGGGCCACTCACTGCATTCTTTCCTCCTTTCCAGGATAAAAATCATTGGCTAATGCATCCTTTAACAACACAAAGGTGTATATCCCTTGGTAAAAGTGGCCTTCCAATTCACATGATGACAACAAGATCTAAATAAGGGCTTTAAATCTTTCTGATATTCTGGAATGCTTTGGCAGTAGTAGTGAAGCCCATGGACTTTTTCTCTGAATGAATTTTTTTTTGAGAAAGGATAGTTGTGGATTTTTTAAAATTTTAAAATATTTTTCCATGTTTACATGATTCGTTTTCTTTCCCTCTCCCCTCCCAGAGCCAACAAGCATCTGAATACAATTTTTAAGCCCATGAGATTACAAAGAAAACCAAAGGTAGCTATCTCCAAACTCATGGACTTCCTGAAATATAACCACAAACCCTCCCAGGATCCATGGGCCCCAGGGTAAGAGCCCTTGGTCCAAGTGAAGATGATAAGAACAATGGCAGAGGAGCAGAATAGAGATGACTGTGTTGGGGAGGGCTGCATCTTTGGAGAGCTCAGATCCTGAACTCATTAGTCAAGTTGCATTGGGAGAATTAGACTAGAGTTGCAAGTCCAATAAGGAAATGGGAGGAAATGAATACCAGGCCATTCTGTTTAGTTCACTTATTAGTTCCGGATCTCCAACCCCACCTTTGTTCAGAGCTTGCTTATTCTAATCTACTGCCCTGCACGTTTTGGACTACAGAATACTTGGTCATCTGTACAGCAAGCATCTCAGGAGTAATCTACGCAATGGGGATGTTGTTCTTTTTTTTGTTGCTCAGTCATTTCAGTCATGTCCAAATTTTCATAACCCCACTTGGGGTTTTCTTGGCAAAGATATTAAAGCGGTTAGTCATTTCCTTCCCCAACTCACTTTATAGATGAGGAAACTGAGGCAAACAGAGTGAAGTAATTTGCCCAGGGTCACAAAGATAGTTATTGTCTGAGGCTGTATTTAAACTCAGATCTTCCTGATTCCAGGCTTGGTGCCTCTCTCCAGCGTGCCACCTGGTTTTTCCCCCATGTTGCTCTATATGATTCCTATTTTATGGAATGGGAAAGTGGTTCCTTCTTCGTAGAATTTCCCTTGAGAAAACAGTGTTCTTCGAAACCCTCTTCAGTGGAGGTCACTCCTTCCATTTCCCCTTACTTTATAGGACCAAGAGCAAAAGGTGTCATACCCTTTGGTCCCCAGAAGCACCAGAACATTTTTTCTGATCACTCAAGCTCTCCTCTACTGAAATTTTCATTGTCCCGTTTATGCCAGACTCTCTCCCATCCTTGTCACTGTCCTCTAGACTTTGGGGGATGTTGCTGCCTTCCAGGTTTACCACCTGCTTTCTATATTGATTAGAGCACCTGATTCACATTCCCTTTTCCTATTCTATTTTCTTCTCATCATCCTTAGCAACACTGAACTCAGAACCCCAGCCTCTTAATTTCTCATCCTCTCTAATTCTCATGGCTTTCTTTTATACCCTACTAGAATCACCTACACTTGACTTCATCTGGATCCAGGACTTTGTGGTTCTTTCTGAGTATAATCAATCCTAGGGGCATTGATCAAGAGTCAGAAAGGACTGCTAAGGCCATCTAGCCCAACCTCCAACATTTTACAGGTGAAAAACAGAATCTCAGACACTTGCTAGTTGTGTGACCCTGGGCAAGTCACTTAACCCCTGTATAGTTGGAAAATCTTGAACGTCTGGAATTGCATTTCCCAAAATTCTTTTCTGTATTATCCACAATTCCTTTTGCCTTTTGTATATGTGCATGGTTACGCAGTCTGTATATAGTTTGGGTTCACTCTGCCACACCCTCTCTCTTCCATGTGAATTGAGTTGGGAATGTTCTCTGTGTTCTCTAGCTCTCTAGTTAAATATTAATAAATCTCTATAAATATTATACTTTTGGAGATATTGAATATTAAATTTAAAATACACACACACACACACATACACACACCCATTGCCTGGCACTTACCACTCTTCTGCCTGAGAACCAATACCTGGTATTGATACTAAGATGGAAGGTAAGGGGTTGGGGTTTTTTTAAAGTGACTTAAAAAAAATGAACATCACAACTGTAATTGAGCCCAGCTCCTCTGACATAACTGTTGGTGCCCTTAAGCAATTAATAGACACCTACTATGTGCCTATGCTATGCTAGGCGCTAGAAATAAAAATACCCACCTGTGATCATCTCTGCCCTTAAAGAGCTTATATTCTTCTGCTGATCTTCTGGCTTCTCATTCTTCCTGTTCTCTCTCTCTCTCTCTCTCTCTCATTTGGAACTTGCCACATAGCCTCCTTCCCATCCCATAGACATCCATATAACCAAATTGATTCACCTATCCCATGTACCCATCCACCCCAGAATCATCTGTTCATTGTTGACTCCAGTACTCCTCACCATCCAATATCAAGCACTTATAGGGTTACAAGAGAAAGAAACTTAGTTTTTCATATTTGACGACAGACCCAGAGAAATAAATTGACTTACTGTGAGCAGAGATCAAATTTGGACCCAGAGCCCTGACACCAAAGGCAGCATTTCCACCCAACCTGATGCCTCTCATCGCTAGAGAGTCATTAAGTAACATCTGCTCATTGCAGATGTTCCTGCTTTTTTACTTCAGCTGGGCCCCTACTTGCTCAACAAAATATTTATTCACTCCCTAACAGATTCCCCATACCACTTGGTCCAGACTATTTCCACTTGACCCAAGCTTTCTGACTCCTCCCTTTATTGAGAAGCTTGAGGCCATCCAATATGAGCTACCTCAATTTCCCCCTTTCCATAACTCACTCATTGATTGATTTAACAAGGCTCCTGGGTGCGTGGGACTCTTCGAGGTGCTGAAGATGATGCAAAGTAAGACATAGCCCCTACCTACCCTCAGAGTACTTAAGTAGGGACCAAGACACCATCAGTTCTTCAGTATTTGGGCGACCCATGATTTGATGGGGTACTTCTGCAGAGACACAGATTATGAGATGATTATGATTACAGATTATTATGTAGATGTGCAGTCGGATGTGGTCCTGGACAGCTCCAGTAGGCTCAGAGATTCTCCCTGCTATAGCCAGTTTGGAGGATGGTGGTGTGACAGAACAAACAAGAGTCACAGATTTAGTTGGAAGGGATCTCAGAGGTCATCCGTTCTAACACCCTCATTTTAAAGATGACAAAACTCTGAGGACCAGAGAGGTTGATTGACTTCACCTAGATAGAGCATTACTATCTTTTTACCTCATAGTAGTATTAGAGGACTGTAGAACAAAGTACTATATAGGATCTGAAGGGGCAAGGTTGTTACTCAAAGGCCAGGTGGCCACTGGATAGAGCACTGGGCTTCTGATCAGGAAAACTTTTTCCTGAGTTCAAATCTAGCCTTAGGCTCTAACTGGCTGTGTGATCTTTATCAAGAAAACCTCCAAATAGGGTCATGAAGAGTCAGACACAACTAAAAAACAAAACATCAACAAAAGGTTGTTCCTGTGCCTGAAGAGATAAGGGAGAACATTTCATGGAAGAGGTAGCCTTTGAGTTGGACCCTAAAAACCAGGTGGAATTTAAGATAAAGACAGAGGAGTTCACCCAGAGGTGATGAGTATATGTTGTATATAATGTCCCTAACTGTTTTCTTTTGTGTGATCAATGAAAGTTGACTACTTTTGCTTGAGTGCCCATGTACTTAGAAGATTGGGCATGGAGGTCACCAGATTGTAGAGGTCCTTGAAAGCCATACGAAGGAATCTGAAATCAGGAATTCTGAAGCCTATTGAGGAAAGTAGTGGTATGTGTGTCAGATGTATGTATACTCTCTACAGCCTGATGTATGTATTTGTTGTTGAGTCTTTTCAGACTTTCCCAACTCTTTGTGACCTCATTTGGAATTTTTTTGACAGATACTGGAGTGTGATCTGCCATTTGCTTTGCTATCACATTTGACAGATAAGGAAACTGAGGCAAACAGGGTTAAGTGACTTGCCCAAGGTCACACAGCTTATAAATATCTGAGACTCTAGGCTATGTGCCACCTAGTTTCCCCAGATGTATGTATAAGTGAGTGTATTTCAGATTAGAACAAGGAGAGTATAAAATGTGAAAAACCTAGAAGGAGTATATCATAATATTATCCAGATGAGTAGAAATTAAGGGCCTAGACTAGAATGATGGCAGTGGGTGGAGAGAGGGGAGAAGGGAAGAAGGGGATGTTCTCTAGGGAGACCTGAAAGGTCTTGGTAAACAATGGGAGTTATGTGACTTGCCCAGGGTCACACAGCTAGGAAGTATCTGTGACCAGATTTGAATCCAGGACCTCTCATCTCTGGGCCTGGCTTTCAATCCACTGAGCCACTCAGCTGCCCCTTCAATGGGGTCTTTAGAACATCACCATATAGCAGTAGTAAGACCACAGTTTACTCACCCCTGTCCTATGGCATTGCTAAACTCTTCTGCCTGACCTTCAAGACCTTCCATTCCCCACCATGAGTGCCCAATCATTTCCTCCTGCACCCCAAAAAACCTCAAGAGTCCTAAACTCAGAAAAGTCTACATCTCAGGCCTGCCTCTGACTCTAACTCTCTTTGTGACCCTCATTAATCTTTTCGAGATATTTTTCCTATGAAATGGAGATATTAGCCCCTCCACAGGTATGTCGTGAGGATTTCATTTGAAAATAAATATAAGTGGCTTACTGTACTTCTATAAACAGGAGTCTCCATGCTTATATTCACTCTCCTTGTAATTAGTCTTAGGTCAGTGCTTTTGTTTTGTGCCGTTTCACCTCACTGAAATACTCTGCCTCCCCTCTCTCCACTTCCTTCCCAACTACCTAATTCTTCCTGATCCTGTAAGACCCGTTCGTTCATCCATTCAATGAACTCTTGTCCCTCAAGTCCCCTCTCCTTTACGAAAATTTCCCCCCTTCTAATAACCCACGGGCACCTCTCTCTAGTCCAAATCACAGTTTAACTTCTGGTCATTTTCTCATTGGTGTACATGTGTTCATTCTATCTCCCCAGCCATTCTGTAGAAGAGTCGGGTCCCATGTTGTATCCTAATTCATTTAATGCGCTTCTTCCTGCGGTTAACTTATCTGATTTTCTCCAGTACTTCAAGAAAGCCTTGCGAATACACATTAACTATATTGGTTTCAAAACCCACCCCCTTCTCCCGCCATTAACAAGAAGGCTAGTTCTCACCACTGGCAACTCTCTCCTCTATCCCCAGATGGGCTCAGATTGGAATCGCCTTTGGGAAACCTTAAATGTGAAGCAGCATTCTACTTCCAGTGTATAAACGTTCAGGGTGGGGAATAATTACAGGGTTTTGTGAGGGCTGTGGAGCATGGCCAAACACCCTTTTTCCTGAATAAAGGGCCAGTGATGTTAACTGGTATAAAAAAGAGATGTTAGTGATGCTTCAGATCCCAGGGAATCATTTTCTCTCAGTGATGGGTTCCAACGCAGCAGTAAACTGAAGTGAATCCTTTCTTTAGGAGCTCTTTGGTAAGTTCCATTTTTTCCCTCTTGAAGCAACTGTGATTTTTGAACTCAGCATCTTTTAGGAATATGACTTCTGAGAGGTCAAGATGAATGCATGTTGGTGATTTCTATCTAGTAACCAAATGAAAGAGATTAGCCCTTTCACATTTCTGTTATTATGACTTGCTACTTGCCTTCTACATAGAGAGAATCTCTTGGAATGGAAAGTTATTTCTTTTTTTTTTTTTTAAACATCATTCTATGCTAGATATCTTGTCAAATTTGCCCTGGTTTGGTTCTTAAGTACCTTTAAAGAAGCCTTTTGGTTCAATACCACTTTGGGATCAGAAATTGAAAAAATCTGGAAAATAACACAGTAACATGCATTTCCTGACTATATTGGAATTGAAATATGTTGATATTTCTTTATTTAAAAAAGAAAATCTAGTCTTGTGAGTAATGTGGTTAATGTGGAGATTCTGGCTTATTATGACCTCACTGTTAGCAACCAGTAATGTTGGCTGGAGGTAAAAATGCTTATAATGTTGGTTTCTGCCTTTGTTTGAAAGACAGCAAATTGTAGAGTTTTCTCATTTGTATTGACATAGACCAGACAGGAGCAATAATTCTAAGCAATTTCTTTAGGTTATAAGTCACTTTTGCAGCAGCTGATGATATTTTGAGTGGTTGGCTTGGCATTTTTATTTCCATGATTCTTTTATTTTGTATTGTCAGATGGGTACAGTTTCTGATTGTAGTCTTTGCTTTTGTTTTGCAGATGGTATATTAACATCTCTTGAAAAAAGAGATTGGGCTTCCTTTCCTAAAATTGGGACATCGTCATTGGATAACTGGATGGGAAGAGGAAAAAAAATCAGTTGGTTCTTATTGTGTTAAAAAAAAACCAAAGTCAACCATAAGAGAGTGTATGACCATCTTAGAAGTGCAAAGATCAAAGAAAAAAGAGTTAGGACAGAAAGGGAGGAGAATTACCCCCCTCCCCCCCTTTTCTCTGTTTAGGTGAAGATCAAGGGCAATGGATGTCATAGAGACAGCAAAGCTTGAAGAACATATGGAAAACCAGACCAGTGACCCTGCAAATAGTTATACGAGGCCTACTGAACCTACTGATGAAGACAACAAAAATAGTAATGGCAAACCCAAGAGTTTATCCAATGGCTTACGAAAGGGTGCCAAAAAGTACCCGGACTATATTCAGATTTCTATGCCAGCTGAAGCAAGGAACAAATTTCCCCTGGAATGGTGGAAAACAGGCATTGCTTTTGTCTATGCCCTATTCAACCTAATCTTGACAACCGTCATGATCACAGTTGTACATGAGAGGGTGCCTCCCAAGGAGCTCAGCCCACCACTACCAGACAAGTTCTTTGATTACATTGATCGAGTAAAATGGGCATTTTCTGTATCAGAAATAAATGGCATGATATTATTTGGACTATGGCTCACCCAGTGGCTGTTTCTGAGATATAAGTAAGTATTCCTCTTACAATTATTTGGGGCATACTAATAGCCAGTTGCTATGCAAACAGGAATGTCTTTGGAATTGACATTATCTTCCTATAAGGATCTTGGTTCAAATTATTGAGATGGGCTAGAGAATTTCTCTACTGATGTACACTGGAACTCTCTATACTCCTTATGGTATAGTCCTTATACTCTTTATAGTATTAGTGTAGAGAACTGAGAGATTAAGCAATTTGCTTGGAATCACAAAGCAGAGCATGTGTGAGAGGCAGGACTTGGACCTAACTCTCTATCTACTCCTTCATGCTGCCCCTAAGTAATTCAGTAGTTTTCAAATAACCTTTCTTCCTTTTTTCCTCCTTCCCTCCTCTTCCCCGCTTTCTCTCCCTCTTCCTTCCTTCCTGCCCTTCTGTCTCAGCAATAAGTCTAAGACAGAAGGGCAAGGGCTAGGCAATAGGGGTTAACTGATTTGCCCAGGGTCACACGCCTTGTCTGAGGCCACATTTGAATCCAGGTCTTCCTAACTCTAGGCCTGACAGTCTATCCACTGTGCTAGAAGCCCAGCCTTTTTTTTTTTTGGAAAGTAAAGACTGTGCTTCCTATACTCACACTCTCTGATCCAAAGACATTGGCCTCCTGCCTGTTCCACCAATATGACCCTCTTATCTCTAGGTATTTTCTTTGGCTGTCCTCCATACCAGAATGCTCTTTCTCCTCATCTCTTCCTCTGGTTTCTATGGCATCTTTCAAGTCCCAACTAAAATTCCATTTTCTCCAGGAAGCCTTTTCCAATCCCTCTTAATTCTAGTTTCTTTCCTTTCTTAATTATTTCCTATTTATCCTGTATATAGCATGTTTGTACATGTTCGTGGTTTCCCTCATTAGATTGTGAGCTCCTTGAGGGTAGAGACTGCCTTTTGCCTTTTTTATATCTCCAAAGCTTAGTATATAGATAGTAGGCATTTAATAAATATTTAATGACTTGCTGACAAAAAAAAAGAAAGTAAAGACTGTGAGGGTCCAGTGAGCTGAATTTGTATGAAGAATCAATTGGGGCAGGTAGGGAGAGCCAGGCCTTGAGTTAGGAGACCCTAGGTTTAAATCTGGCCTCAGGCACTTTTTAGCTATGTGACCTTGGGAAAGAAGGAAGGAAGAAAGGAAGGAAAGGAGGGAGGGAGGCTGGAAGGGAGGGAGGAAGGGAGGGAAAGGAAAGGATGTTTGGAAGGAAGGATGGATGGATGGAAGGAAAGGAAAGGAAATTTGAAAACTTCTGAATTACTGAAAGGCAGCATGAAGGTAGTGGACAGAGAGTTAGGTTCAAGTCTTGCCTCTTACACATAATGGCTTTGTAACTCCAGGCAAATCACTTAATCTCTCAGTTCTCTAGGCCATTATCTAAGGCTATAGGGAATATAAAGTGTACCAATGTATACTGGTAGAGGAAGTTGTCCAGCTCATTGCCTAGCCCTTACCACTCTTCTGCCTTGGAACCAATATTGACTCCAAGATGGGGGTGGGGGGAGAGAGAGAGAGAGACAGACAGACAGACAGACACAGACAGACAGAGAAGAGAGAGGAGAGAGAGAGGGAGAGAGAGAGAGAGAGAGAGAGAGAGAGAGAGAGAGACAGAGAGACAGAGAGAGAGAGAGACAGAGAGAGAGAGAGAGACAGAGAGAGAGAGACAGAGAGACAGAGAGAGAGAGAGAGAGAGAGAGAGAGAGAGAGAGAGAGAGAGAGAGAGAGAGAGGATATTTAGAAGGAATAGCATTCAGATGATAGAGAATGGTTATCTCCTATTTTCAGCTGTTGAAGGATAAGGAAAATGGCAGGTCAAGAAGTTCATTATCTCAGCCACACACACATAGACTTTGAGCCACACCCTCTTTACAGTTTGCCAACGTGACCAGATCATTAATGTAAACTGTCCTTAGGACCCCAGGACCTGAGAGTGTGTTTAGGGTTCTGGAAGACAAATGGGCTTCATCAGCTTGTCTCAGGGTTACCAGAAGGGTGAACTTAGTGTGCCAAATGTTACGTTCTATGAGTCAGTCATGGAGTCACTCTCTTAATATATCTGCAGAGCAGGGACACAGATCCAGCACAGAATATATCTGCCCTTCCCTGCGGCATGATGTTAATATACCTTCCAGCTGACAAAATGAAAGATTACCTGGAGAGCTTTAATTCTTCAGGCAGTAGGGGTTATCTGTCTCCTTTCTCTCCTCTCCTTAATAGCATAGAGAAAAGAGAGAAACAACAGGCAAATATTTGCTGTTCCCTTCTCCTTGAGGTCAGCAGCTAGGAGGCAGAGGATAGGGTCCTGGTCTTGGAATCGAGTAGACTCATCTACATGAGTTCAAACTCTAGCCTCAGACACTAGCTGTGTGACCCTTGGTATGTACCCTGTTTGCTTCAGTTTCCTGATTCTCTATCCACTAAGCCATCTAGTTACCATTTTCTTGGCAAAGACACTGGAGTGGTTTGCTGTTTCCTTCACAAGCCCAACAGGGTTAAGAAGACTCTGAGGCCATATTTGAACTTGGGCTTGGTGTTCTATTCACTGTACCATTTATGAAACATAAGGAAAGATCAAACTCATAGAGCAAGAAGGGATTGCCCTTCTATATAGGCTTATCTAGCCTTATCTGTCCCTCTCTTTGGTTCTAAATGGGGGGAGGGCTGCTGATTTTTTTTTCAGGGGATAAGAAAGAAAATGGAGAAAAAGGAAAATTTTACCCACCTCTAAATGAAATTTAGTTTTTCCTTGAATTATTTAAAACCATTATTTGGAGAAGGGGTCCATCCCTAGATCCCACCAGAAAATTGTCAGTAAGGGGAGGAAAGAAAAAAAGAGTCTGTCATAAAGAGAGATGAAGAGCTCTTGATCTAGTCCATTCCTTTGGGGAAAACAGTGGAAGTCTGAGTTAGAGGTCTTGGCTTTAGACCCCATCTCTGATTACTACTTGTCAACCCTGAACAAGTGCCTTCATTCTTCTAGGCCTCAGTTTCCTCATCCATAAAAGAAGGAGGCTGGACTAAATGATCTCTGAGGAGGTACCTTTCAGGCACAGATTTGTGAATTCTCATATGACAACATAGAGGTCAAGATTCATCTGTACATGGTCATTCAGGTTACCAACAGTCATATTCTGATTCCCTATCCAGGGTTTGCTTGATCTTACACCATCTTCAACTCAGGCTTTCCTACCTACAGTTAATGGTACAGCTACAAGAAAAGTTACTCATGGGCTTGTTCTCAAGTATTATGGGCTTCTAGGTGGCACAGTGGATAGAGCTCTGGGCCTGGAGTTAGAAAGTCTGGAGTTCAAATCTGACATGAGATATTTACTAGCTGTATGACCCTGGGAAAGTAATTTAACTCTGTTTGCCTCAGTTTCCTCATTTATAAAATGAGCCAGAGAAGAAAATGGCAAACAATTCTATTATCTTTGCCAAGAAAAGCTCAAATAGGGTCATGAACAATTGGGCGAGAGTGAAAAAATGACTCAACAACATCAGAAACTCATGTCTTACTTTTGAAAACTGTAATGTGATCCATGTAATTGGGAAGAAGGAGGAAGCCAAGGAACTTACTTTCCAAAGCCACCCAGGCTGTTGTCCCACACCCCAAAACACTCTTTTCACCCAACTCTTTAAATGAGTTTGCAAGGCTAGAATAACTTTTAATCTTAATGGAACTTGGCATTTACAATTCAGAGAGAAAGTATGAGAATTATTTCTGTTAGCTTGTCCTTCAGTGCCACACATTTAAATGGTCCATCCACTGTTTTAATTACTCATCACAGTTGATCACTTGAAGAAAATCAGCCTATACTTTAGACTGGAGGTTCTTAATCATTTTCGTGTTGTGGACCCTTTTGACATTCTGATAAAACTTGTAGACTTCTTCAAAGAATAATGGTCTGTTGTACACTTTGAGAAAGGAAGGAGAAGTCAGATTTCAGTTATAGGTTAGTGAAATAAAGATGCGATTCCCCTCCCACCCCCATTAGAGCTCATGGACCCCCTGAAATCGATGAATAGATCCCTGGTGAATTAGACCAACAGTTTTTACCTTCTCCCCGTCCTTTAGCCACAGGCTGATGAAACCAATGGGTCTCTTTTCTGAAGCATGTGTCTAAATGCATCAAATAAAAAAAGATTATAAAGGAAACAAATTCTATTATCAAAATAGGTTTTTTAAAAAGCCATGGACCTCAGGTTAGGAATCCCTGCTTTAGAGTAAAAATGGGGTCAAGGGAAGCAAAAGAGAGGTTGTCCCATTACATCCTATTGAAAATAATTGGTAGAAAATTTTTCACAACCATTTGCTAAATGTTCTCAGCAGACACCCTGCTCTCCTGATATGAATAATATAATAGATGAAGATCATTAGGTCCTTCTTTCTCTTCTCTGTGATGACTGCAGTTGTCATATTCCCATTCCCATGTGAATTTCTGTGTCCTCTGAGCAGCCCAGATTCACAATGTGGGACATGCAAATTCTCATCTCAAAAATTTCTGCTTAATTACTGCACTCTTGAGAAAAACAGGGATCCCAGTTTGACAGAAGGCATTTTCGACCACAGCAGTTAGCTGGATTTTGGAGTGGGCTTTGTTTGGGGAAGAAAAAGCCTTGCCTTTCCCTTTCCACCCTCCCCACCCAAGTAACCAAGGGGACAAATTCAGCACTGTTAAGTGTTGATACTAGAAAAGCCAGCCCAGAAAAGCTAACCTTTGAAGTAAATACCACAGGAAAAACAAGTACTTTCTTTGACCACAGTAGGTGGTAGGGACACCACCCTATTTGTGTTCCCTGGCCACTTTGTTGAATGTCTCCCTACTTACTTTCTCAAAATAGCTATTGAGCTTGGTCAGTATATTTAATCTGTCACAAATAATAGATCCCATAAGTCCCTTATGTCACGGGGACCAGTTTTTAGGTATATAGTCAGTCAGGAGATACATTTAGTAAGCACCTACTATGTGCTTGGTGCTGGGGTCACAAAAGGAGTTGATCGTCTGTGTCCCCAAAGTGCTAATGAGATAACAGAGCGTCTCCCTAGCTAAATTAATGCTCAGAAATCATCAAAATATGCCATAGCATAAATCCATAGGCATTCAAGTGCCACCCATAGTTCTAGGCTTGCCATTTTTCTGGCTTGACTAAAATTTCTTTGCCTTTAATTAGTAACTGATTTGACAATGGACAGTCTTGCATAGAAATTATTTCAAAATTGTAAGCTCTGAAGGTAGGGATTATGCATTCTTATACTTTCCTGGGTACCCTAATAATCAAACAAAGAAATGCCTCTGCCTGGAAAGGGTGTATTATTTTGTTTGTTATGCTAAGGAAACCTCATTTTCCTAATCCATAAAATGAAAGGATTAGACCGAATTGGGGTTTTTTGGAAAAAAAAATTCTTTTTTTTAATTTTTTCTAGATTAACATAGATAAAATTTTTAATACTCATTTTCGAACATTTTGCAATCCATGTTCTCTCCCCTCCCTAAGAAGCCAGGTGATATTGATATAGGTTGTATATATGTTATCATACAATATATATTTCCATGTTCATCATGTTAATTACTGCACTTGTTAGTTTGACAGAAGACGTCTTCGGCCAGAACAATAGTTGGATTTTGGAATGGAATTTGTTTGGGGAAGAGAATGCATTGCTTTCGTCAAGGGATTCTTAACCTTTTGTGGGTCGTGGCCTCCCATCTTCAGACCTGGCTTTCTATCCACTGAGCCACCTACATGCCCCAAAAATATAATATTTAGACAATGGAAAAGAATGTTCAGTGGCCCATTGACCAAAGTTTTTCTAAGTTGTTATTCCTCATTCTGTTGAGTGTTGTTTAAAGTTCTGTTACGAATAGAAATCCAATCCATGGTGGTTAATTAGTTTTCTCCGCTTCCCCTTCTCATTCTTAGGTCAATAGTGGGCCGCCGGTTCTTTTTTATAATGGGAACTTTATACCTATATCGCTGCATTACTATGTATGTTACCACTCTCCCCGTGCCTGGAATGCACTTCCAATGTGCACCAAAGGTAAGTCACCCCAACAACCTCCAAACAACCCAAACAACCTCCAGTTTATTACAACCTTTGGCTGGTTTTTCTTGGTCGCCCTTGGGTATGCCACCTCCTGGGATTGTCCTTTTTACATTGCTGGGAATGCTCTTATAAAATGTGTATTTTTGTTCATGGCATGTACCTCAACTGATGCTAACTGTAAACGACCCCTTGTCTATTTGTTTGCCTTCTCCCTATTTTTACCTCCCTAATTTTGTGGGATAATGAGTACAAACTGTGTTTTAGGTGTGACTGCAAACATTTCTAGGCCTTTAGGTCTCCAGAGAACTCTGAATTGTCTGAGATCCCTTAGTTTGGAAGAGAGAAACCAAAGCCATCTCTTTTTTGGACTAGTGGGCAAAGTCTTGCATCAGTTTTACTGAGTAGATGGAGTGGGGGAAATAGGTGGTTCTAAAGAAGCTACCACACTTTCAAGACCAAATATAGGTTTGGTTTGGAAAGGCTATAATTTTTCAGAGCCATCAAAGCCCAACGCATCTATAATTAGAACAATATACATATTGAAATGAAGCATTGGCTAGAACTAATTTAAGGAACGGAAAGGACAGCAGAACTTCAAAAAAGAGGGAGAGAAATAGAGTCAAATGGGCGCTGTGTATATTTCCTAAATGGAGAACACCAAATAAGTGCCTCTTCTAGTAAATGAGGAGGTCTGGGCGCAATCAGTTGGGTATTTATAGGTTGAAAGACCAAAAAGCATATATATCCCTCACCATCTGGTTTCTTTTAGCTACATTTCTAATTCAGCCAAGCTAGAATTCCAGTGTTTTCCCCAAAATTCAACCTTCTAGCTGATGCCTCAGTGTGTTCTTATTATTCAGTTGTGTCCCACTCTTTGTAATCCCATTTGAGGTTTTCTTGCCAAAAATACTGGAACGGTTGGCCATTTCCTTCTCTGGCTCATTTGACAGATGAGGAAACGGAGGCAAAAAAGAGTTAAGTGACTTGCCCAGGGTCAGACTGCAAGTATTTGAGACCAGATTTCAACTTGGGTCCCTCTGACTCCAGGGCTAGAGTTCTAGCCATTGTACCACCCTACCTATCCCTCCATGTATTGACACAAGCCATTTTTAATCTCCAGAATGCATTCCATCCTCATCCCTTTCTCTTAAAACTTTTCTTTTTCCAGGCTCATCTCAGGTGCCACCTCCTCATAAAACCTTCCCTGATACTCTCTGCTTGCTAGTGAATGGCTTTCTCTTTCCTTGAATTGCTTCTTTGCCATCCCTGACAGTTAAAAGAAATTTCTGTAAAGTCAGGGACTATTTAGGCTCTTTTCTTTGCACCAGCAGGGGTTCATCTTCCCTCAAAAAGAGAGAAGTAGGACATTTGTTATGGCATCTTAAATAGTCTGTGGTCGGGATACTTAATGTCAATAGGAGACACATCTGGAAAACACACCATTGTCCAGATATTTTATAATGACCAACTACAAACCTCTTCTGAAAAAAGTGGCAGTTCAGAAAAGATTGCCGGATAGAATTGTCCCCTAAAACCCCTTAGGCTTCTCGCTCCTACAATTCATTGGTGCAGATGTTCCGTGACTTCTTGTGGTCCCAACGTTGACTGCTGTCCATAATCAAAGGTTGTCCCATGATGAAAAGCATCATTAATTCTACTTTACGGCATGGTACTGGCTGGCTCTCTGGTGAGCTATTAACTCGAGAGATTTATCACTGAATTGGAGAGGTGGCAGAGATCTCAGTGCCTATCTGGTCTAACCCATTCCAGAGACAACCAGGTGGGGTAACCACCTCCCTCTCACTAGTCAAATGCATTTTGAAAAAATAAAATATCATCTTCATTAAGTCATTTACTGTTTTAATTTTTCATTGGGGGGAGGGGGAAACGTTTCCCCTTTTTGTTTCTGATTCATTGTTTTAGATTGTTTGTTTTAAATAATTCCCCCCAAAGAGTTTTTATGTATGTGTACATATATTATATATAAATTCCCATTTGTCCACAGGAACAGTTTTTAACATTCATTCCTAACATTTTGATCCAAATTCTCTCCTTCCCTTTTCCCCTTCCTGAGGTGCCACTATGACATGTGTTCCCACTGTTTGAAGGACTATAGATTGATTTTAGAACTAATTGCTGGCTTTGTTATTTTCATCATTTTTCATGGCTTTTCAGTCATGTGTGACTCTTGGTGACCTCATTTGTTTTTGTTTTTGTTTTTTTTTTGCAAAAGATAACTGGAGTGTTTTGGCATTTCCTTCTCGAGCTCATTTTACAGATGAGGGAACTGAGGTAAACAGGGTTAAGTGACTCACCCAGGGTCACACAGGATGTGTCTGAGGCCAGATTTCAACTTCCTAATTCCAAGCCCAGTGCTCTATCCACTACCACATCTACCTGTCCCTATTTTAATTGTAAGCTTGTAGAACTTAGAGCTGGAAGGGAATTTAGGGCATCCTCTGGTCCAATCCCATACCGTTTAACATATAAAGAAACTGAGGCCCACAGAAATTAACATGATCAAAATGATATTTTTATAGAAATCTAAAATTTTCAACAAGCTTAATATGCATAATTTTGATCCTCCTCAGAAACCCCATGAGAGGTAGAAAAATATCTCCACTTTACAGTTGAGAAAACTGAGATTCCAAGGAGTGACAGGATTTGCCCATGATCACACAGCTATTAAGTATCAGAGATGGAATTGGAACTCAGATCATATTTTTTCTTATTTTTACTATGTATCACAGAAGGCAGAAGAGAACAGTAAAGATTAGACAGTTAGGCTTAAGTGACTTTCCCAGGGTGACACAGCTAAGAAGTGTATGAGGTCAGATTTGAACCCAGGTCTTCCAGACTCCAGATCTGGTGCTCTATCCACTGTGCTAACTCTCTGCCCCTTGGAACTCAGATCTTCTTAATTCCAAATCCAGTATTCTCTCCCGTTCTCCCAAGATTCCTTTCTATTTAACCTAGGGCAAACTAGAGAGTCCCTGGGAAAACTCACCTTTGAACCTGGGGCTTCTGACCCCCCCAATCCATCATGCTTTGTGTTTCTTCCAAAATTCACTCCTTTTTTGCCACTTAGGTGCCCATCTTCTCCCACCTGCATTTTTTGTTGGTTGGAATGGCTATTAGCCACTACAGGCAGCTTTTGGCAACACAAAAGCTTTTTATTACATTAATATTTAGAGGAAGCTACTTAGTGTGTGATGGCTGAGACAAGCATCAGCTCAGGCCTGTCTATGCTGAGTCTTTATTGTATGCCCTGACCTTGGCTTCGGGGGCATCCTGTAGAATTCAGTTCTTTCTGTTTTCTTTTAACCAGCATTTATAAAGCCTTGCCAATTCCTTCTTCAGCAGACTTACCCAGCATGCTGCTTGTTTTTTTCTTGGAAATTTCATCTTTCTCAGAGCAAGAGATGGCCTCATTGATACACTGGTAGAGAAGAATTAAACCCAGAAATCCTAGCCAAAAATGTGTCCCTTTCTCACAAGCCATCATTCAGTTAAAGCTGAGACTGTTAATTATGTGGTTTTGCACTGGGAGGTGTAAGATGTATTCTCAGATCTCTTCTTTAGTAATTATTATAACAACATTTAAAATATAAATGACAATGAACAAAGTAATAAATAATGGTAGCATTAGTTGAGTAATAAGAACGAATACATAGTAATCCTAAATTCTTACTAAAATCTTTGTGGCCATTTAGTAAGTACTATTGACTATTTTTAACTCTTACCTTCTGTCTTAGAGTCAATACTTTTATTGTTTCTGGGACAGAAGAGAGGTGAAGGCTAGGCAGGAGGAGGGGGGGCAGTTAAGTGACTTTCCCAGGATCACCCACCTAGGAAGTGTCTGAGGCCAAATTTGAACCCGGGACTTCCCATCTCCAGGCTTGGCTCTCAATCCCTTGAGCCATCTAGCTATCCCCTACTCTGTTGACTTTTTTTGGTTAACAGAATTTAGGATCCCTTTTTATATAGAGAGAAACCAAGACCTAGAAAAATTCATTGATTTCTCTAATGGTTATCGGAGGTAGGACCTGAACCCACATCCTTCCAACTCCACAGCCAATATTCTTTCCATTTTCTGACATAAATGACAATTCAAGGAACAAGCAAACATTTCAAATTTATTGTGTATAGATAACGAGAGGCATCAGGTGGTTATAGATGGGAGGGCAGAACTCAGGGTCATGAGAACCTAGGGTCAAGTCCTGCTTCTCACACATCCTGATTATTTGACTTGGGCAGATGATATCACCTTTCGGGATAGCCAGGCAACTGTCTATAGGACAAAATTCCAGGAGCAGCTGAGTAGCACAGTGGAGAGAGCACCAAGTCTGGAGGGAGGACCTGGGTTCAAATCTGCCCTCATATACTTTCTTAGTTATGTGACCTGAGGCAAGTCACCTAACCCCATTTGCCTAGCCCTTGCCCTTTAATCTTGGTTTTTGTTAGTAAGAGGAAAGGTAAGGCTTTAAAAAAAAATACACCTCAGTTGTAGTGAAGGTTCCAACTCTCATTGGCAGAAGGTGTTTTTTCTTGAGGAGTTTTCTAACCCATGAAATCATTGGCCCAAATCACACTCCCCTCCAAAGGTGCACAAACCCCACAAATACAACTTCTGATTACAGAGGCACCTTTGTGTGTCTTGATCATTTCAACTCCTTAAATCCCTTTGGGGCCTTGGCCACTAGGATGGGACCCATGCTCCAAATCACTTACTTAGCCTTGTGGAACTGATCATTTTGGTACATGGAGCTCTTGTTGGCATTGAGAGACAACAGTACCCTGGGGGGGAGAGAGCATTAGGGGAACACTTTAGCTCCTGAATGAAAGCACCACAATATGATTCCTATCTAAGCCCTAACGAAGGGGGGCATCTTTTACTTTTTTAATTAATTTTTGTAAAGATTAAGGATTTATTTTTTTTCTCATTCCCTCATTCCTAAACAAAGAAAACCCAAAGGAAAATAAAAATGCAGTCAAGCAAAACAAATTCAGGAGGACTTTAAAAAAATGATTGTTTTGGTAATTACTATACCGTGCCCCTCTTTAACTGGGAACATTGTGTGAGGACAGGACATGTATATCTACCTCCATTTGATCTTGGTGTTGGTGGCTATTTATAACAGTTTGGGGAAAGTAGCTTCCTGAATGAGTTTGGCTGTTGGCTTCCTAATCCTACTATCCTTTGCCTTTCTACTTTTAAAAAATGCGCTTGATTCAGTGAGTTTATTTTTATGTGGTTTCTGAGGCTTTGCTCAAAGTGGCTTTGACCTCTCTTTTGGCAGTGTCTTGAGTACCACTTGGATCTGAATTCTTTCAGGGAAAGGACAAGATCTTCCTAATCACTGCTCACAGTTTTGTTTGCCTTCTCTAAAAGGCCTTCTTTTCTTTTGGTCTCCCCATGAGGATGTGCCGTAGGCACAAATCTTTGAATTGGAAATTTCTTTGGTGTACTCTGGTCTCCAGTTCTTAACCTTCTTCCAAGTCTCCATTTTGTATACCTTCTCTCCAAGATACACTGCCATCGATCTTACTGATGTATGGCTTGTAAAAGGTTCTTTGTACATTGTTCTCCCCATTAGTCTGTGAGCTTCTTGAGAACAGGGTCTGTCTTTCACCCTCTTTAGATCCCCAGTGCTTACCGCAGTGCCTGGCACGGAGTAGACCCTTAATAAATGCTTGTAGACTAATATACCATTACTGCATTACTCCCATTCATTCTGTTGGTCAGGTAGTAGAGGAACGAGCATATAGTGTCATCCTTCCAAGGAATATTTACATTGTAATCAAAATACCTTAGCAAAAAAAGTCTTCAAGACCTGGCTTTGGTGGTGTAATTTAATGTACCATCACCTGCCTTTGGGATGGGACACTCTACCCAGAACTCCTTCAAGTTTTATAAGGACTACATCATTGCAGAGTTGGAAGGTTTCTCAAAGCCCAAGCAGTCCAATCCCTGCTAATGAAAACTTTCTTCGACGTGCCTAACGAAGTCAGCCCATTCTTTTGGAATGCACTCATTTTCAGCAAGGTTTTCTTTGAGGCAGAATATCTGCTTCTGTGGAACTTCCCTGGGAACATAAGCTTAGCTAATTAAATTTAATTCTGCAGAAATGTTTAGTTCCTTCACATGATAATAGTTTTTAAAAACCCTCATCTTCCATCTTAGAATCAATTCTGTGTATAGATTCCAAGGCAGACAGTGGTAAGAGCTAGCTAGGCAGTGGGGGATAAGTTATTTTCTCAGGGTCATAGCTAAGAAGTGTCCAAGTTCATATTTGAACACAGAACCTCCTATCTCTGGGCCTGGCCCTCAATCTACTGAGTTGCCCCCACATGATAGTACTTTTAAGATTTTAAAGACCATTATCAATTCCTCCCCACCCCCCAGCTTCTCCAAGCTAATCACCACCTCCACCCCCATACACATTTGATTTAGTCTCATATTGGATGATCTTCAAGTCTACATTGTCCTGAACACCCTCTGGATTGTCAATTGCCTCACAAAAATGTCACTAGAACTGGATATCATACAATAACTTAGAGCTTGGTCTGACATCTAAGACACCAAGGCCATCCACTGCATCCCAAACCATCATCAATCATCTTGATTTTTGTCCTGTACTGGACTTTGATGACTCTGGAAGAGAGAGTGAGTCTGACAACTTTGGGCAACTCTGCTTTACTTAAATCCAAAAGGACTTAAGACATCCCCTATGATGTCACCAATCTTCTTCAAAAATGCAGGACAACATACTAGAGATGTGGACCCACCAGTGTAGCTCTAGTGGCAATGCTTCTCTTAATGAAGGCTAGAATGGCATTCGACTTTTTTTGTTCTTATGTCATATTGTTGACTCACTTCTTAGCTCACCCTTAACTAAAATTCTAGATCTTTTATAAGAACTATTGAGCCACAAACCCTCCCTATTCTGACCTTGCAAAGCTGATTTTTTAAACCTATCTGTAGAACTTTGCACTTGGTCCTCACGTTCATCTTACTGATTTGGTCCATCATCCTAACCCAAATGATGTCAGTTGTTATTCATTGTATAATAGAATTTGAGAGTTGGAAGTGACCTTATCAGGCTAATCTAGTTCAACTCCTTCTTGTTCAGTCATTTTCCAGTTCTGTCTAACTCTTTGTCACCCCATTTAGGATTTTCTTGGCAAAGATACTTGAGTTCAACTCCTACACAAATGGCATCCCCAATATGACATACCCTAAAAGTGGTCATCCAGACCTCCAAGGAGAGGAACCCTCCACTTCCAAATTAGATATTTTTTTCTTGATGTTGACCTTTCTTTGCAGTTTCTATGCATAGTTCCTGGTTTCCTTCTCTGGGCCAAACAACAAATTTAATCCTTCCATATTTGGCCTTTCAAATATCAAAAGCCTGGTTGGTAGCAGGTCTTCTCTAGGCTAAATATTTTCAATTCCTTAACCTTTTCTCATATGACATGGACTCTAGGCCCTTTATCATCCAGGTTGCCAGACTCTCCACCATCTGCCATAAACTGTGGTACCAAGAAGTACACATGATATTTTAGATGAGGTCTGACGGGTAGAGGACAACAGGACTGTTGCTTTTTTTTTTTTTAAATTCCTGAAGCAGTAACCCTCTTGATTGAGCCCTAGATCATCATATCAAATGACCCTCCCTCCCTGTCTTTTGTAGAACAGCCTCTCTTTCCCTCGTTTTAATATTTTGTAAAATTGATTTTCTTGTACCCAAGTTTGAGGCTCTCATTTTCCCCAGAGAATTTCATCTTTCTAGACTTAACCCAATGTAACTGTCATATCTCCTGTCATTTTTTGGAACCCAGCTCTGATATATTAGCAATTCCTCCCATCTTAGTTCCATTTGTATGTTTAATGAGCATATCTTCTATGCCCTCTTCCAAGTCATGGTTAAAAATGTTAAATTGTCCAGATTCCTGGGTCCTCTAGTGAAGACAGACTGCCCCGTTGATGGTAAACCAGTTAACAAGTACATTTTGGAACCAACCAGCCAACCAAAATCTGAATCCGGTTAATTCTGATTGTGTTATCCTTTCATCTATATTACTCTTCAAGAATAGTTTAAGATACAAAATTAAGAGCTTTGTGCAAATCTGCTTAAGTCATACCCACAGCATTCCTCTCAACTGTGAGTTTAGTCATTTAATGGGTTAGGTCTCCTCTCTGTGCTTTTAAGCTTAGTCTTTATTTCTCTATCCCTCCATCCAGTAGCCAGCTCTCCCGTTTTCTCCAGGTGTCTTGAAACTCTTTGAAATATGGTTTATTTATGGTACTCATTCTTGTTTCCCAAAGCTAATGATCATTTCCATAGCAATGCAAACATCATTTAATTGCTAATAGGTAACTTCCTCTCTAGATAACAACAGACTATTCCAAGTCCAAAGTGGCCCATCTTCCTTTGGTTCCCTGAATTTTCAGTCACAAGAACTATAATTTTTTTTTCTTGAAACATGGCTTCCATACACCCATTTTTTTATATCTGTTTTAAGCCCCTTGTTTAAGGCTGTCTTATTTATTTGAATCTGGATTCTATCTAAATCCTTCTTTGCTGGTCTTCTGACTTCAAAAGATTTCCACTTGCTGCCAAAGTAATTTCTTTACCTTGCTATGTTGCCCAGTTTGCTCAACTCATTCAGTTGCTTCTAACCTAGCCTTTCCATTGATCTAGAAGTTAAATATGAATTCCTAGGTCATCTGTTTTCAAAACTCATTATAATTTAAACTAGTCTTATTGATTTTCTCCTATCTCCAGCCCATGCCTCTTATTTTAACCAAGTTTACAACCTTCTTGTTTCCTGTACCTGGACCTTTATCTCATATCAATGTAGTGTCCACTTTTTTAATTTAAATTTATTTGTTGATTGTATTAACTCCCTCTTCCCCTTCCCTCATTAGAGAAGGCATCATTTGACAAAAAAGGTATAGGTATATATAAAATTATGTCTTGCTTATTTCTGTTGATCAGTTCTTTCTATGAAGGTGGACATATATAAGTCATTCTTCAAACAGGATTTCTGTTGCTCTGTATCTTGTTCTCTTGGATCTGCTCATTTATTCCTCATAATTTCCTGTAGGTCTTTCCATGTTTTTTTTTTTTCAAAATCAATCTGCTCATCATTTCTTATAGCATAGCAGTATTTCATCACAATCATATGCCACAACTTATTTAGCCATTCCCAATTAATGGGCATCCCTTCAATTTCCAGTTCTTTGCCATAACAAAGAGAGCTGCTATAAAAGTATATAAAGTGTATAAAAGTATATAAAGTATAAAGTATTTATACTTTAGAACATGTGGGTTCTTTTCCTTTTTCATTGATCAACTTAGGAAGTACACCTAATAGTGGTATTGCTGAGACAAAAGGTATACACAGATTTGTTACTCTTTGAGCATAATTCTAAATAACTCTAGAATGATTGGATCAGTTCACAGTTCTAGAGGCAGTGTATTAGCTTCTTGACTCTATCCATGGAACATCCTTCCTTTTGAAGGCCTGCCATACCAACCACACTCCTTCCCTTCTTCAAATAGTAAAGGGCTACTACCTCCATCAGAAGCTTTCCTCTGTTTTCATACTACCCATTCTCTGATCCAGCAGATGGCAAATTATGGGCCATGAGCCAAATCAACTTCTCTTCCCAAACCCAGTTTCATCATAGTATGTATGTATGTTTGGATGTATGTGGGTGCATGGATACACACACACACATATATATATTACATATATATAATATATGCATATATATTACATATATAATACATGCACCTACATATTTGTGTGTGTACGAAGAGAGAAAGAGAGCAGTGACCCTGGGCAAGTCACTTAACTGTTTTCTTTAGGGTTCTCATCTGTTAAATAATTTGGAGAAGGAAATGGCAAAACCACTTCAGTATCTTTGCCAAGGAAACACCAAACGGGGTCATGAAGAATCGGACACAACTGAAACAACTGAACAACAAACAAATCCTCTATAGAGAGATTTACGTCTAAATATCTAAATATAGTTGTATATATACAATGTCTATTGTATGTGTATATAAGTAATAGAATATGTAAATATATTAAATTCATAAATTATATTTATACATAAATATAAACTGTAAATTAAAAATGTAATTGTGGATTCATTATAAATATAAAAACAAAATTTATTAGGTACAGACAACACATATATACACACAAATGTATTAATTTCTCCTCTCAACAAGATTACAGTCACAAGATGAAGTAAGTAGATAATCCTTACAAAAACTTAAGCCACTTTTTTCCCTTGGTGCCTCCATTTCCTTATTGGTAAACTGAGGATTTAGCTTCTGAGATTCCTTCCTTTAATCCAGTGATTCCCAAAGTGGGTGTTACTGCCCCCTGGTGGGTGCTGCAGCGATCCAGGGAGGCAGTGATGGCCACAGGTGCATTTATCTTTCCTATTCATTGCTATTAAAATTTAGAAAAAATTAATTTCCAGGGTGGGGTAAGTAATATTTTTTCTGGAAAGGGCATGGTAGGCCAAAAAAGTTTGGGAACCATTGCTTTAATCCATTGATATGAAAAGTAACTATATCTAATCCATCTCCCCGAATTGGCACTGACTTGGGGGGACTTTAATGGTTTTTACTGCCATGCTGCCATGTTGTCGGTACCTAATACATTTTATCTTTACGTCCTACTACATAAATGTTAGGTACATCATTGTGTGTGTGTATAGACATGCCATCCTATGGGTTATATGTACGTAATCCATTTTATCTGTATCATATCATACTATATATAATTCACCCAGTTGGAGATCTTATTTGTTAATTATATGAAAAAAACCTCACTTCCTCTCACAAGAATGCAAGAAAGTGGCTTTGGTCTACTTTTCACCTTATAACTCTAGTGAAGTCATTGGTTATTAATACTCTTAAAAGCTCTTTTGAAGGTTATAACAGCACTCAAACATTATTAGCAATATACTGAATAATTTAAAACTTTAATTTTTAAATTTTAAATTATAAATTTAATTTTATCAACTACTAAATTAATAAATAAATTTATTAGTTTGCTTAGATTAATTAAATTAATTTTGAAAATTAAAAAATAATTTAAAACAAGTAAAAACTTGCCAATATAATAAAGCCTGTTCTGAGGACGTTCCTCCTTCTCTCATATTTGGGCTTGACTTTGGATGGATGCACACGTTCTAGCCAACCAGTGTTTGTCCAGTGACCAGGGTTGGCTCTTTCTGATTGTTATTGGGGGCCAACGAGTTTTTTGTCTTGTCAACTTGTGTGTCTCTGTTTTAATAATCTGTCTTCCAGCTCAATGGAGACTCTCAGGCCAAAGTACAGCGAATCCTGCGACTGATCTCTGGTGGTGGATTGTCCATAACTGGGTCACACATCTTGTGTGGAGACTTCCTGTTCAGTGGCCACACTGTCGTGCTGACTCTGACTTACTTGTTCATCAAAGAATGTAAGTCTGTTGAATTGTGCTGACTTCTTTTATTGATTCATTAACACAGGAGAAAAGATCACTAAGGTCTTTAACTGATTGGTGTAGAGCCCCTTAGTCTCTTCAGTTTTATAGCCGTGAAAATCATTCTTCAGTCAACTCTGTTGTATATGTATGGATTATCTAAAAAAAACAAAGTTAATTTAAATCTTGGACTGGATTTCTTTGATCACTTGAGGCGTCTCCTGTCTACCTTCTCCACCTGCTGGTGTTTGCTCAAAGAAAGTAAACTCATTTTCATATGAAATTTCATTTCATGTCAGCAAACCCTAACTAGGAGGTTATAGTGAAAAGAAAACCATAGCACATTCTAAGCCAAACAGCAGTGACCTTTGGGTTTATTTGAAGCACACACCCACTCCTCAGTTCAGATGACTGACAATTTATTTGGTTTAGTTTTAAAACTTTTCATTTAGCGTGTCGTGTGTGTGTGTGTGTGTGTGTGTAGATATCTTATTTGATAAATTACATATAGTAATTTTCCACGTAAGTTTTCCAAAGTTATAAGATCCAAATTGTCTTCCTCCCTTCTTCCCTCCCCCTTCCTGGAGATAGCAAGCAATTTGATCTGGGTTATACACGTATTATCATGTAAAACATATTTCCATAGTGTTCATTTTTGTAAGAGAAATAATCATATAAAACAAAAACCCAAACAAATGAAAGTGAAAAATTGTACACTTTCATCTGTATTCCTACTCCAACAGTTCTTTCTCTGAAGGTGGATAGCATTCTTTGTCCAAGTCCCTCAGAATTGCCCTGGATCATGGTATTGCTGAGAGTAGCAAAGCCTTTCATAATTGATCATTCCACAGTATTGTACTGCTGTTCCTGTGTATGATGTTGTTCTGGTTCTTTAGCATGTCGTATTCTTGAGCCACCTGTGGTTCATCACACTTCCTCACAGAAGGTGCTACTTGAATATTTTAAAATGGAAGACAGGCTTTTTAGTCTGTAGAAAGAATATATTCCATTTTAGGCAATATGGACTAATGGAAAAAACTCTGGATTTGGAGTCAGAAAGGCTAGCCCTACTATGTACCATTGTTGTGAGCTTATGAAAGCCATTTCATTTGTTGGTGCCTCCATTTCCTTATTGGTAAACTAAGGACCTTGGATTAAATGGCTTCTGAGATCCCTTCCTTCCATCCACCAATGTGAAAAGGAACCATCTAATCCATCTTCCCCAAATGGCACTGACTTCAAATTACCTCCATCTTTGTGTCCTGCTATGTGGAAAAGTGATTAGATTCATTCAGTGTAGCCCCATCAGGCAGAACCAGAAGCAACTTGGCTAAGCTGCATGTAAACTATGTGGAATGAAGCCTAGTAACAATTAGAACTGACTGCAAATGGAATGGGCTGCCCAGAGAGGGAGATACTGCCTTCCACATCACTGGAGTCCTTCAGACTGAAGACTGCATCACTGGATATTCTTGTCAGTAATACTAGAAAGAGGACATTTCTGCCCATCTGAGTCCCCTTCTTATTCTAACACTGCAAGACTTTACAAAATCAATTTTGTCGATCTACTTGTATTCAGACTTTTAAAATTCTTGTATTCCATTTTTATTGGTTTTGACCACACCTTTGATTTTATTGGTTTTAGGGAGTTCCCAGAAAGTAACTTCTCCTCTTAGTACAGATGAATTTCTTTTCTCTTATTAACCATCTTAGAGAGGTACCGAGGCAGAGATACTGATTCAGCAAACATTTATCAGATCTTCATCTAGACATCCAAGACTCCAAGGTCATCCACTGCATCCCAGGCCATCACCAGTCATCTTGACTTTTGTCTGCCCAGTGGATTTTGATGACTTGAAAGAGTGAGGCTTTTGATACTTGTGTAGTTCTACCTCACTTAAATCCAATTTATGCTTGAGTCAAAAGACATCACTGGCAGTGTCATTCTGGTCCTCTTTAAGTATGATAGGAAAATCACCATAAAAGACCTACTATGACCCAAGCTTTGTGCTAGGTTTTAGAGGAAGGAAGGAAGAAAGGAGAAGAGGAAGAGGAAAAGGAGGAAGGAAGGAAAGAACAGTTTCTACTCCAAAGACTTGAAGTCTTGTGCAGAATCATTCAGCCATTATAATGTCAAAGGCAAAACTTGAGCCTAGGTCTTCCTGACTCAGAGACTACCTTCTAATGTCATTTTACCTTTCTTCATTTTCATAGAATTATTTTTTCTAAGTACTTTGCTCTATATATCTATTATCTCCAAAAAGCCTTCTGAAGTAATGATGTTTGATGTGCCCTTCCTCTGTTTTTCCACTCCCTTTAAAAGCTAGTCAAAATTAGCCTTTAGTTTTTAGTGTTGTGGTTATCCCAAGACATATACCTCAAGCCAATAACTTGAGGTTATTAAAAGTTCTCTTCAAACCTCTTTGTACACTGTCAAGTGTGTGAGGGCTCATCCCTACAGTGAGTCCAACTGCTTGAGCCAATCTATGAGCTATATTGTAAATGAGAACATAATTGTCAACTACTTCATAAGTGTAAAATGCTCTGTAAATGGGAAAGGTAATTTTTAAAAAATAGATGTGAGGACCCAGTTAGTGTTCCCACCAACCCCCTCTCTCTTTCTCCCCTCTTTCCCTTTCCTTCCCTCCCCCTCTTGTCTCCCTCTTTATTTTTCATAATCTAATCTAAGAAGTGGTTTTTGTTTTTGGCTCATGCTTACTAAAGACTTGGCAAATTTAATATTGCCTTGGGAAAACTTATAATTCTCTATGAAAGAACAAACTTCTCTAAATGCAATATTAACTAATTTAAAGACTGTCACCAAAGCTTTTCTAATTCCTAAGTCAGAGATTCTTAACCTAGAATCTATTAACCTTTTATTTAGTTAGTTTATTTTTATAACTTTTTTTCAAGTAAACTCTTACCTTCCATCTTAGAATCAATCTTGTGTAATGGTTCCAAGGAAGAAGAGAAAGGTAAGAGCTAGGCAGTGAGGGATAAATGACTTGCTTGGGGTCCCACAGATAGGAAGTACCTAAAGCCAGATTTGAACCTCCCATCTCTAGGCCTGGCTTTTTTCCACTGCCACCTAGCTACCTGCTTTGATAACTATTTTACCATAATTGGTGTCATCCTCTGTCATTTTTATTTTATTTTATTTGCCTTTTAAATTTTATTTTTTAGAGAAAATTTCCATGGATACATGATTCATGTTCTTACTTTCCCCTTTGCCCCCTCCAAAAACTCCCCCCATAGCTGACACGCATTTCCACTGGTTTTAACATGTGTCATTGATCAAGACCTATTTCCAAATTGTTGATAGTTGCATTGGTGTGGTGGTTTCGAGTCTACATCCCCAATCATGTCTGCCTCAACCCATGCATTCAAGCAGTTGTTTTTCTTCTATTTCCACTCCTGTAGTTCTTCTTCTGAATGTGGGTAGCATCTTTACCATAAATCCCTCAGAATTGTCCTGGGTCATTGTATTGCTGCTGGTACAGAAGTCCATTACATTCAATTTTACCACAGTGTATCAGTCTCTGTGTACAGTGTTCTTCTGGCTCTGCTCCTTTCGCTCTGCATATTTTATTTTTTAAAAGCCCTTACCTTCCGTCTTAGAATCAATACCGGCAGAAGAATGGTAAGGGCTAAGCAAGTGACTTGCCCAGGGACATATAGCTGGGAAGTGTCTGAGGCCAGATTTGGACCCAGGACCTCCTGATTGTGGGCCTGACTCTCAATCCACTGAGCCACCCAGCTGCCCCCCATTTTTATATTTTTTAATGGCTTAAAAGGCATGAATTTTATAAGGGTTCCATAGGCTTTGGAGATTAAGAAACCTTGATTTAAAGTTCGAAGGCTTTTTTTTTTTTTTTTTTTTTTTTTTTTTTTTGCAGTTAAATATTATAAACTAGTAACCTATAACCTCTCTCTTCCCTAAGAAGCTCAGAGAGCGTCATCCTGTGTATGCTGGTCCTCTTTTAAAGGCTTTTCAGAGTTTAGTAGGTTCTCTAGACCATTTATGGGACAAGATTCTCCCAGGATACCACGGCGGGACTGGTGGGTTTGAGAGCTCCCCAGCGGGCTGAGAAGGCAGTAACATTGCCAGCACTGGCGAGATCCCAGCTCCATCAAAGAAGTCTACTAACTAGTGTGGTGGTTTTACACTTGGCACTTAAATATGGGCCAAGGAGATGGGGATTTGTGTGTCCACACCACAAACACCTGTTTCAAGTTCTAAATTCAAACTTCGCTTTGAGGTTGCTGCATAATGTGTAGGTGTTCACCTAGGAGAAAATTACGGTTTGCCTGTTGGTGCCCCTACTCTTGGGGAGAAGCATTGCTTAAGGATCTGCTCTGGGTTTCGTAGGAATTCTCCAACTTTGTAATTAGCGTCCCGTCTATGAAAAAAGGCTGCCTAACAGTTAGGTCTTGTACCCTGGGCAAATATCTCCTTCTCAGCTGGGCCAGACACCGTATGGCTGCTCCGAATTAGCCACGGATCCTTTGAAAGGCGTGCTTCTAGCAAAAGAGGGGAGGGAACTGTCTATTTTTTTGCTTCTGTTCATTTCTATGGGCTCTGTTGTGGCTCCCTTTCTGGTCATTAGAGATGTTACTTGACTAGTTCTTACTGTTGGAGCAAGCCCGCTTGGCAGCTAAGTAGGCAGGTGCCCTCTCTGTAACCGTAAAGCGTTGCTGTGGCAGGAGCCATTACTACACCAGAGCGACAGGCATTTCTGTACCCGTTTATGCTTATCCCAGGCTTTGATCCACAGTCTACTTGGATCCTCCCAACAACCCAGGAGGGTAATAGTCAGCATGTGAGGATGTTCAGCCCCATTTTAGATGTGAAAATATTGATTAAGGAACAAGCCCTGCCTATTTAGCAGGACTGGTAGGATGCCTGGGAACCTGGAATACAGAACTGCAAGAGGCCTTTAGAGAGCCTTCTAATTCTTCTAATCCCCTTAATTTATGGATGAGGACCCTGAGAGGTTAACATGTGCTGGTCTAGCACCCTCTTGTGGTCAGGGTGACTTGCCTGTCAAGCAAGACTGCCACCAAGATTTGCAGAGTGGCATTGATTTAGAGGGAAAATATACATGAAATTTCTGTCTGCTTAGTCATATAAGACATCCTGTTTTCTTCTAGAAAAATCAAAATACGCTTAACTTAAGATGGAGATCATCCATGGACCTTATTTCTTCCATGCTCCTGTGAATGACCAACCATGTCTCCTTTGACCTTTATTCTGTTTCCATCCTTTGGGGTCAGTTGTGGAAGCCAGTTCCATCCTAGAGCCTTAGAAATATGCATAATAATGTGCCATATTTTCAAATACCTAAAAGCAGGTCTTCTTAACTTTTATTGTGCCATCATAGTCCTCTGTAGCAATCTGCACCCTTGAAATAATGTAAAATGCAAAAATAAAATGTGCAGGACAACAAAGAAAACCATTTATATTAATAAAATAGTCATTTTTTTTTTACTATGTGAACCATAGGGTGAGAAAGTCTGCTTTAGAGTTTCTAATATATTTTCCTCTTAACAGTTCCCATGAAGTGAGACAAGGTAGTAGCACTGTAGAACACTGGGCTCAGAGTGGCAAGACCTGGGTTCAAATCCTGTGGCTGAAGCACTTAATCTCATCATTTTCTCAGTTTCTTCTTTCAAAATGAGGGAATTGGATGAGATAACTTCTTATATTTCAGGTCTCAGTTTCTTTTATGGTGATTTTGAGTGGACAGTAAAGGGAGTAGTAGGGCAACTGGGCAGTGCAAGTGGATAGAGTGCTGGCCCTGGTGTTAGGAAGATGGAGGAACTGAATTTGAATCTGATCTCGGGCATTATTGGCTGTGTGACTCAGTTTCCCCCATCTGTAAAACGAGCTGGGATCTTTGTCAAGAAAACCCCAAATGGTGTCATGAAGAGTTGAACATGACTAGAATGACTGAACTTAGGGATTAGGATATCTCCATTTTTCTGATGAGGAAACAAAGAATACAAGATTCCAGGTCTCTTTCCCTCCAAATTACTCATTGGACAGGGAACCATTGGTGTGGAAGAGAGGCCTGCTCCTTCAGAGAATGATGGTTTCTTTTAAGCAATAATCCCAGACTACCTTACAATAGGTGCCAGCTCCCCATTTAGAACCTCCCAGGGCAGTGTCAAAAGAGACTGAATGATAACTTTAGAGCTAGAAAAGGGGCTTAGAGATCATCTACAATGAGATGGCACCAGAGTGGATAGAGTGCCAGGCTTAGAGTCATAAAGACTCATCTTCATGAGTTCAAATCCAGCCTCAGATACTTCCTAGCTTTATGACCTTGAGCAAATCAGTTAACCTCATTTGCCTCAGTTTCCTCATCTGTCAAATGAGATGGAGAAGGAAATAGCAAACTACTACAGTATCTTTTGTCAAGAAAATCCAAAATGAGTTCAAGAAGAGTTGGACATGACTGAAAAAAATGGAACAACAATCAACTGTGAACTTATTTTTGTTTTTTAAAATTAAACTTTTATCTTCCGTTTTAGATTCAATACTAAGTATTGGTTCCAAGGCAGAAGTGCAATAAGGGCTAGGCAATGAAGGTTATAAGATTTGCCCAGGGTCACACAGCTAGGAAATGTCTGAAACCAGATTTGAATCCAGGACCTCCTGTCTCTGGGTCTTGACTTTCTATCCACTGAGCCACCTAGCTTGACCCATGTAAAACTTGTTATATTCTGATAAATGTATTTCAGTATAATTGGTTTCCTCTTAATCCTTTGTATTTTATTTTGTATATTTGAAAAGTTATTCTGAGAAGGGGACATCAGATTGGGAAAGGCCCCAGATTCTTGACCCAACAGAAGGGAAGAATTCCAGATGTGGTATCAGCCCTTCCTTTTACCAGTGATAAAGCTCACCAAGGCAGTGTCAGAGACACTGCTGTATCCCACTCTGGGGGCCATGGTCTGCTGGCCTCCTGAGCCCAGGTGAAAGCCATGCCTTGGGGAGGTGCAGTAACTGGGTGTTTTCAGGAGCTCCTCGATGGCTTATCTCTGGAAGCAGGAGTAATGTGTGGCTTTCTGCCCCACAGATTCGCCCCGGCACTTCTGGTGGTATCATTTGATCTGCTGGCTGCTGAGCGCTGCTGGGATCATCTGCATTCTTGTCGCCCATGAACACTACACTGTGGACGTGATAGTAGCTTATTATATCACCACGAGACTCTTCTGGTGGTACCACTCCATGGCTAATGAAAAGGTGAGGGCGACATGGAACGCTTTGAATGCAGGTCGATTGAGAGAGAAAATAGATTTCTCATTGCAGGTGTTTGGGGTTTTTTTAACCCTCACCTTCCATCAGGATCAATATTGAGTATCAGTTCCAGAAAACAGCTATATTTGGAGAGTAAATATTGATTTTTATATAGATTAATTTTCTAAAAATTTTGTTTTTTCATTTCTGCTGTTTGGTTAAATGTAATCTTTTATTTAAAATTTTTAATTGTTTTCTTTTTTAAATGTTTAAAATATTTTTAAATTAAATTTTTGATTCTTAAGTGCTCATTTTAAATTTTAGAAATTTAAATTTTGTTTCTATTCGTTAAACTATCCCTACTGATGGATGATTGCAATTTTGGTCCATAGTATTTAAAGTTATTCATTTGGAATCTCTCCATCTGTTTTCTTCTCTCCACCTGACAGAGCTTGAAGATTTCATCACAGACTAATTTCTTATCTCGAGCATGGTGGTTCCCCATCTTTTATTTCTTTGAGAAAAATATACAAGGCGCAATTCCTTGCTGCTTCTCCTGGCCGTTATCCTGGCCACCTGGCTGCTTCAAATCCTCCTGCAAAAAATATTCACGGGTTCAGAAAACAGGAGAGGACAATGAAAAATCCACCTGAGAAGAGAGAATCATCGGGAAGAAGGCCTAGGCTCTTAGACCAAAACATTTTACACTATAACCAAAGGCAGAGTTGTTCGTTTTGTTGTTAGTTTGTTTTTTTTTTTTTTAAATATGAGGACTGACTGGGGTGTGTGAAGAAGTGGACCAAATTTTGTAAATGATTTGAAAGATAAAGTATTGTCCCGTGATAACGGCATTTATTTGTCTAGGGGAAAAAAGGCTTCTGCAGCTCTATACCCACTGATGACGAGACCCAGGACCGTGCTTGACAGATGAGGTTGGAAAAGAGGTGCCAAAAAAAAAATATATCCTTTCCTTCCCAACCCATCCTCCTCCCTTCTCCAAAGCCTTTCCTTTCAGAACTTAAGAGTGAATTCCAATCCTCCTCTCCCTCATATTCCCTTCAGAACTTAGAGTGAATTCCCAGTCCTCCCTCTCCCTTACCCAGAAGAGCAGGATTTAGTGATCTTTTGAACACATAATTATGACTAGGATATATGAAGAGCTACCGTATAAAGAGAAGTGTAATCTAATGTAAGGTAGTGATAGCATTCTCTAGGCTTCTCATTGGAGCCTCGGTGAAAGTGACACCCGTCATTCAGGGGATGGAAAAAAAAAAGTTGGACAGATTCCTGCTGTTTTCTCTGCTTTTGGGGGGAAAGGATAGCTTAGAACCCTGGAATGCTCACTGCTGCTACCACTCAATGAATGACATACCTATTGCTTTATACATTCTTCTTTTTACTAATAACTTTATTTTTTAAAACAATGCTAGGCTGATGTGCTCCAACTGCAGACATGTCTGGCAACATCACAGAGGTTTTACAAGTGTGTAAATACTTCATTTTTAAAGTATATTTAATAAACATCAACAAAACAATTCTGGGATATTCCCAACAGGACATGAGTTTCACTTCCATGTTCTGTTCCCTAGGGCATGCTTGAACTGCCCCAGTGCAGAAGAAGGTAGATGCCATGGGCTAAGAAAACACTTGTGGGTACCAATGCTGGTGCCACTTGGGGCACAAGCCCCCATTGCTCTTTGAGGTCAAGTCCTGATCACAGGTTTACTTGTGTGTGGACTAGACATAGACTCTAGGAAATGATCTTTGGTCACACTGAATCATGAAGGATCCTTGTTCTAAATATTTACCTCGTTCTTTCTGAAAACCCAAAATAGATGCCTAAAATTTTGATGTATTCTTGCCTTTTATCAAAAGACTCCACTAGCCAGAATATATATGGACAGATACTGGAGTTCTCTAGTCCTTACCCAGTGAGAATGGTTATTTGGTGCTGAACCAGTTGGAACGAGTGTGAGACTGTTAAATCTACACAATGACTACGTGTTTGTTTATAGATTTATTTAAAGAAATAATATAAATGGATTGAGTTTTTCTTTTTGATCTTTGAAGACTGTATTATTATTTAACACTATCTTTGGCTGATCTCCGAACTTATTTCCTCAAGTACTTGAGGGCTATTTTTAAAGACTTCCAAATAAAAGCCCAGAAGCAAAAAGAAGGAACCAAATTTGCAGTTACACTAATTGTTAACACTGGGGGAAGATGATATCAACTAGGGAAGAAAAAAATGTTTCCCCCTATAATGATGATGAAAAAAAATACAATCAAATTATCATCATTAACCAGACCAGTCAGCTTTTATAGTAGATATATGATAAACTTTGAATTATTTCCATTTATCTCAACAAAGCACAAAATTTCCCCTACTCTACAGCAGTTGTCATCTTTGGTGCTAAAATTCTCTGAATGCCTGTCTAAAGTGGGAAATGTAGATTAATTCAAAGGGAACTAACTGTTCTCTAGTCAGCTCACTTTAAATAAGAATTATAACCTAAACATTCTTTGTAGGATTTTAGACACGAGATCTCTGTAGCCTACATGGGGATGTATCCGATCTTAGTTCCCCAAAATTTTCATCACAATTTTGATTTATTGACAATTTGTGAAGGGGACATGGTAGTTTGCTCAGAATCCCTCTTTTTCCCCTAGGAACTAAAAATTACTGTTGCCCAAATAAAAGAAAAAATAGATAGTCCCAGAAGATTTATAAATATTTTGCTGCCATCCAGACACTAGAGGATTGTTTTCCCCATTGGACCTCCAATGAAAGTGGAAAACATACTTCAATGTGACAATTGGTCTTGATTATAGTAGTTCCTCTATTTTTTTCCAGGTGATTTATAATTACTGGGCTTGAAACAAACTCAATTTCAGTTCTGTTTTAATAGTTAACATTAATTAGGGCCTTTGTAAGCTTTTTGAACAGACTTTACATTTGAGTCAATCCCAAGGAAAAACTTCATTGTGAAGCCCATTAAGGACATGTTGCCATTCCCTTTCAGGTTCCTCAAAGTAGTTTTGCCTTCACACCTGGGAATTCTGCCACTCCAAAGCTCTTTGTGTATGTTATAATTTAATAGCTGAAGAAAGGACAGGAACCAAACATTAAGCATTATAATTTTGGTAGGGAGCATTAAGGAAAGCAATAGAGGGGGAAAAATGGATTTGAGTCACAGAAAGGAAACCTTGGAATTTAGTCCCAGATGACCTCTTTGGAGTTGAAGACTTGGGTACACTGCCCTCGAAATGGTTGTCTGTAAACCAACCAACGAAATGGAAACAACTTTTAGAGTGGACATTTGATTCCAAATCCCTCATATGGTTCTCACACTTCTCTGGAATGGAATTTCATTTGAAAAAAATGTTGACTATATCTATAAATACCTTTCCCACTATCTCTGAAAATGGAACAAATCCATGTTTTCTCAGCTCTCATGCACTGGCATATTGAGTTCTACTTGTGGTAATCCCAGAATTGGGGGAAAGTTTTTTGACCTCTTTGGAAATAAGTTTTGCAGTAGAACTGGACTGTCTTGGGAATCTTGAGAGACATGGAACGCTGGCCACATATGGTAGCTTTGGCAAGATATACTTGGTGTATATTCCACTGCCCTCTTGTGGACATAACACATATAACAAGATCTTCTCATTTTGTTCTGTTGTTTGTTTATTGATACCTACAATGAACCAGTCCAAAGGTATTCAAACCATCTTTCCAGTTTTTATTTCTTTCAAAAGAACCTCTTTCATTGCTTCCATCACTAACTTCAGTGCCAGAGTACAGAAAGGAGTCACACTGGCATTTTTAAATTGGTCTAGAGAGAGAGAAAGGTCAAAATCTATTTGGAGTAGAATTTCTGCAAGATAGTTGTGCCCCTAACATGCATATTCATCCACGTTCAAAACAAACATTCAAACCATATTTAAATGAATGTCACCAAGCCTTAGTGACCATCCCATTTCCTGCCTCTGTTGGCTTTGAAAGTAGGGCAGGATTACTGTCTTTCTCACCATACTGTTGTGTTTTTTTATTATTTTTTTTCTATTATCTCACAGCTTGTTTTTTCAAATTGAAATATATTTGAATTTTGTTTTGTTTTGCACAGTTAGAAAATGGATACAGGTTCAAGCTGGTCTTACTACTTACTCTTGGTTTTTAACAAGTGAAACTAAAAATAAGTCTAAATCAAGTGTATTTCACTTGATGCTCTTTACTTTTGATGAATTGGCTCTTTATGTGCTGGCAAAAGATATTTTCATGCTATTTCATTAATGCCATTTCAGAATATCCTCATAATTAGCTGCTAAGAGATGTTTTTGTTTATAAGACAGTTATAATTGACATAAACCCAAACAATGCAAATTGAGTCAGCACAATCAAAATTGTGTTTGGCACAGGTGCCTACTTTGATATTTTCTTGCTGCTTATTAGGACCTCTTGTACCCACTTAATGCTGTGTATTTTAAAAGAATCATGAATGGAAATAGATCTTTATTGTATCTAATGAATTAAGATGGTTTTGTTTTCAGAAGGAAGGAAGGAACCAGCCATCTACATAAGCTAATCTAATTGCCAAGTTGGAATACTTTATTTAATTTACCTCCTATGCAATGATTAATGCTGCAAAACATATGGTTATGTTACAATATACCCATAAAAGAGATTCTATTATAAGGGTTAAGAGGTAGTAGCCAACTGTATTCTTTTGGAAATGTACTGTACTGTTTCAATGTGTTAAGTGCCTTGTAAAGTACAATTTTAGGTCTATTCTAGAGTATGTTATTTTCCTGACAAATATTTTTCATTATAAAAAGGATAAATATACACAATATGCTATTACATAACTTATAGTTTTATTAAATGTGCTTACATTTTAATCAAAGATACTAATATAAATGTTAGACGCTCTTGTTTCCTATCCAACAGTACCATAGGCATCAGTCTAATATATGGAATTCATTTTCAGCCTTTTGTAGGAAAAGGAAGAAATGAAAAAATAGCTCAGAATCTTTAGAAGTGCATTTTTCATGACTGTGCTTGTTTTGTTTTTGTACATACACATTTCAGTTGTAATTTTGGGGTGTGGACATAGTGTACACATACTCCTAAAATGCCAAAGTTTCACTTTTTTTCTTAAAAAGTGCCTAATGGTGAGTTTAAATGAATTTATGTTTCTGCACCACAGAAAATAGATAACGTGCACACCATTTCTAATTCCTTTTGTTTTTGCTTTTCATTTGTTTTATTTTTTAAACAAGATGGTATACTTTGTATTTACCCAATAAACTACAAAGAGAGATGAATGGTGTTTTCAAAATTAGTATTATGATTGTGTTTCTTTTGTGTATCAAGTAATTTGAAAGATCCCTATTTGCCTCCCCTAATTTGCAAATAATGACGTTTCTTGCCAGCAGAGATTCTGTGTAACCAAAAAAGAAAGAAAATGGCCAAAGACAAGAAGGCAAGCACTTCTAGGATGTATCTTGGAATTGGTACTAAATCAGTCCAATTCTAAATCATCAATCCAATCACCTTTGGCCCCATGATGTGTGCTAAAAGTTAGTTCCCAAGGAGATCTGTCGTGCAGATTTATACTGCCATCCTGATATAGGGCACCATATTTACAGACAGGGCAGTGATGAGACTTGAACTGTAGATTATATACTTGATACTGAGTTATTACAGACAAGGTCTATACATTGGGGCCTTTAAGCATCCCAGCTGGTTAAGGAAACTAGACCAGCTTGCGGTTAACCTCACAAAAGATCGTGATAAAGAGGACTTGCTGAGATTCTCATCTTAACTCACCTAAGGATCTATACTGTGGACCTTTTGTGATAAAGAGGACTTGCTGAGATTCTCATCTTAACTCACCTAAGGATCTATACTGTGGATCTAAAATGTGGGTCATTTTAGGAAATCCAGAATTCTAACAAGCACACTGGAGTGTTACAATAGCAATTTTTCTGTCTTATGGTTTACACGTGATCAGAATTCAAGACTGACTTTAAACATTCCTCTGGACTATAAATTACACACACATAAATTACACACACATACTCGATACACAAGTAGTCATCTCCCCTCCTCCTTTTTTTTAAAACCTTTCCTACCATCTTAAAATAAATACTAAGTATTGGTTCCAAGGAAGAAGAGCAGTAAGGGCTAGGCAATGGGGATTGTGACCTACCCAGGGTTACCCAAGAAGTATCTGAGACCAAATTTGAACCCAGGACCTCTTATTTCTAGGTCTATATTTCTATTCAATAAACCACCTACCTGCCCCTTAAATGCCCTTTTAAAAATGTCCTTGGGATGATCTGATTTGAGTCTCATATCAAGCTTTCTAAAAACCTTTTTTCCCTCCCATCATCTTTCTCCATATGGTTTTATGAGTAGCTTACTATTGAAGTCACCAGAAATAAAGGTTCACCATTTTTTTCCCTTTAAAATCAAGGTAATTGGTCTTAAGGGTTCACTGTTATCATTCTCCCCTCTCCCACATTTCAGGGAGCTAGTTAGGCAGAATCTTAGTGAAATTGAGTAAACATCAACAGATCAACACATTTAAAAATGTTAAACCGCTAATCAGAGAAATGCAAATTAAACGACTTTGAGGATCAACCTTATACCCATCAGACTGACAGCTGACCAAAAAAAGGAAAATGACAAATACTGGAGTGTCTGTGTGAAGCCATTCTGTTCAGCAATGGTCCAGCCATTCTGGAAAGCAATTTGGAACGGTACTCAAAAGCTCTTCAACTATGCATACCTCTTGATTTGCTACTAAGTCTTCCACTTTCCAGATCACTATGAGGTCAATATTCCACAAAGAATTCAAAGAGATAGAAGGAACCAGAGCTACAAAATTACAGCAACCTTTTAGGGTGGCAAAGAATTGGAAATGAGGCAGGAGGCCATTGATTGGGGAATGACTCAATAAACTGACATATGAATATTTCCTCGGGATGATCTGATTTGAGTCTCATATCAAGCTTTCTAAAAACCTATTTTCCCCCCTCCCATCATCTTCATAAGGTTTTATAAGTAGCTTACTGTTGAATATTTCCTTACGTGGCATGCTATGGCATTATAAAAAACGATGAAAAGAGATGCTTTCAGAGAAACCTAGAAAGACTTAAATGAACTGAGGAAGAATAAAGTGAGCAGAACCAGGAGAATGATTTATATAGATAGCAACAATATTGTAAAGACAAACAACTTTGAAAGACATAGAAACTCTAACAACACAAAGATCAACCAGGATTTTAGAGGACTTGTCGTGAAACATGCCACACTCACTCCCTGATAGAGGCGATCGAGAGTGCAGATTGAAACCTATCTTCTTTTAGACATGGCCAATGTGAGAATTTGTTTTGCTTGATCATAACTGTTTTATTTATCTTGAGGATTTTCGAGGTGCTAGGAGGGTGGGGTGGAGGAAAAGGTCAGAGAGAGAAAAGAAAGATTTTCACTTGAAAAAAAATAAAAATGAATTTGGCGGGGTACGGGAAAAGGTAAACACATTTAGGCAAATAAAGTTTTATCCAAGCAGAATCACTCCTTAAGAGGGATCAGTGAGCCAAATGAGACATCAACTATTCATAATCAGCCAATCTGAGGTAGCAATGCCTTTGACTTTCAATTGACTCTGACCCGGGGAACTTGTTCTCACCCTAACAATTCCTTTATAGGCAGCTACAAAGTTCTACTTCCTCTCTCCTGCCCAGCTCCTGCCTTGTGCCTGAGAAAGCTACACTTTCCAAGAACTCTTACTGCTAATATGAAACCTATAAAGTGACATTGCCTTTAGCATCTGTATTTCTTCACTGAGCATGGAGATAAGTGTTTTTTTCATTAGGCAATTTTTGGCTCATTGGGCCACCTCACTATGGCAATTGTTTGACATCAATTAAACTTCATATTCTAGGGAAATGTCAGTTCCTTTAATAACCAGTTGTTTCCTTTTGGAAGAAAAAATTTCCTTTTTAAAATTTGATTATATTATTCAGTGTTTTGCTCAGTGTCTTCCAAGTCTCTTCTTGAATAAAGTATAACCATATATGAGATTTTTGGATAGACTACAAACCTTTGAGGGCTTTGATTTCTTGATTCTGAGACATTTTCTGATATCACTGCTTTTCCCTGTACTGTACATATCTTTGGTTTGAAGTAGCCAAATTATCAGAAGGTCTTACTGAGTTTTTCTGAAAATGTTTCTACGTTTTTTCTCTCTGCAATAGATATACAAATGCAAATGCAAATAGATGGTAAATCTTCTTGTTTATACTCCTCATGTATACATTTTTTTAAAAAACCCTTACCTTCTATCTTGGAGTCAGTACTTTGTATTGGCTCCAAGGCAGAAGAGTGGTAAGGGTAGGCAATGGGGGTTAAGTGACTTGCCCAGGGTCACACAACAGCTAGGAAGTGTCTGAGGCCAGATGTGGACCTGGGACCTCCCGTCTCTAGGCCTGGCTCTCAGTGGATATTGAGCCACCCAGCCGCCCCCACGAATACAAATCTAACTAATATGGCCAGCTCTTTTATTTGCCTCTAATAGGAGAAAGATCTGGGAGCCCTTCTTCAATTTTTCTTATATCTTTTGATGTGAAAATGTGTTCCAGAAACTAGTAAAGCAATGAGGACACAAAGGAAACCAAAAGAGAGTCCCGCTCCCAAGGAATTCAGTCTAATGGAGGAGATGAGATGCAAAGAATTATGTACAAACATAGACAGGATAAGTTTAGAGGTAATCACAGAGCGAATGCATTAACTAGCATTTAAGAGGAATTGGAATAAGTTTCATTTAAAGGGTAGGATTTTAGCTGAGACTTAAAAGAAGTCTGAGAAAGATGGGAATAAAAGGGAGACAATGCCAGATAGGAAGGACAACCTGTGAAAATGCTGAGAATCAGGAGATAGAATGTCTTTGTGGAGACCAATAGGGAGGTCAGTTCACTGGAGGGAAGAGTATGTGTGTGTTGGGGGCAGGAGCCAGGTGTTAAGTGTAAAAGCCTAGAAAGGAAGGAGGTGAATAGTTTATAAAAGACTCTGAGCCACTGAAGTTAATTTGAATGGATGTGATATGGTCAGAGCTGCAAACAGAAAGATAGATTTGGCAACTGAGTGGAAGATGGACTAGAGTGGGGAGAAACCAACCAACAGACTATTGCAATGGTCCAGGGGTGAGGAGATCAGAACCTGTACCCAGGGATGGCAGTTAGAGGCAGTGTCAGTGGAGAGAAGGAGCATATGTAAGGGATTGAAAATTTAGAAACAAAATAACATCATGATAGATTAGAAATGGCGCAATGGTAGATAGGTGGCTCAATGGATTGAAAGCCAGACCTAAAGATGATAGATCCTGAGTTCAAATCTGACCTCAGACATTTCCTAGCTGTATGACCCTGGGCAAATCACTTACACCCCTATTGCCTAGTTCTTACCAATCTTCTGCTTTAGAACCAATATACAGTATTGATTCTAAGACAGAGGGTATATGTTTAAAGATAAAAGATAAAAGGGTAAGAGAAGTAAAGGATGACAACTGTGGTTTCAAGCTGAGTGACGGGCAGAACTATGGCACCTTCCAACAGTGACTAATATTAGGAAGAGGAGAGGGGAGAAATAATGAGTTTAGTTTTGGACCTGTTGATGTCCAAATTAAAAGCTGTCCAATAGGCAGATGGAGTTGTAAGCATGGAAATCAGGAGAGGAGTTGAGGTAGATAAATAGATTTGAGAATCATCTGCATAGAAATGGTAAAAGAATCCATGGAAGCTAATAAGGAAGAAAACAGCCTAGAATGTGATGGAGATTGAGATGTCCCACAAACCCTGCCAAATAGCTATAATAACCAAACAATCATAGAAATAATAACTAGTTTGATTAGAATGGGGCCACCTTTCAGATAAGACAAAGGAGTTGCTTAGATTCACAGCTATGAGAAAACTCCTCACCTTTATCTCTAGACATCACCCAGGTCCTTGGTTGGGAGTCTCTGAACAGTAAGTTCTGGTAGTTTCTTAGTCACACAGGACTAGGATCCCGCAATGCTCAGTTTCCACACTCACTGCCTTCCTGAGAGTCTATGCAGAAAAGAGCAAAGTTTTACTGACAGTTGCTCCAAGGTGTTTAACATATTGTTAGTTTCCCACTTACATTGTGGTTTCACTCCTCTCATGTGGGCAGAGTGGACGGTGGGTGAAATGACTTCAGTTCCCTGGAGACACAGGGCAACAACTGCCCAAATGAATGACCCCTTTCTTAGTAGCTAAACAAGATAAAAATCATTCGTGAAAACCCCTACCTACTCTTATTCTTATTTTTATCCTTTATCTTTGCTTATTATTATTATTTTATTTATTATTATTCCTGTTGACTCCTTAGGAGCATAGGGCCACAACCATCTCATGCCAACGGACTCTGTTCTGGGCAACTTCCCCCAGCTGGGCCCACGTCATTCCGACCGTTTTTGTTTCATTTTCAGCAGATCTTCGCCAGGTCTGTTTTGGTCTTCTGACTTTCCTCCTCCCTGAAGGGTTCCAGCTCAGTGCTTGTCTGGCTACGTTGTCTTCCGGTTTTCGTAGCGTATGTCCTATCCATCTCCACTTACGTTTCTTTATGTCCTGACTAATGGGATACTGGATATCTTTGCTTACCTTACTATATTAGCTGACTAAAGCCATTCTATAGAATATAGTTACTATATTCCCTTATATTAAAATTATTTCCTCTAGAGCCATTCAATATAATATAGTTACTATATTCTCTTATGTTAAAATTATTTCCTCTAGAGCCATTCAATATGATATAGTTACTTTATTCTCTTATATTAAAACTATTTCCTCTATAACCATTCAATATAATATTGTTACTATATTCCCTTATATTAAAATTTATTTCCTCACAATGGAGTTGGTTTGAGCCATCAATCGATTCCTTGGACGAGACCTCAATCAGCATAAATTGCATAAATCAAATGGAGTTTTTGAAGGACATCCATTGTTGATGGACATGAACTGGGAAAAGATCCAGCACAAGAGTGGGTCATATATGTATAAAAGAACCAGTGTTAAAAACTGCAGAGAGGTCAAGAATCAATCAATAAACATTTGCTAATCATCTACTGTTTTCCCAGCATAGTGCTAAAGACTGGGGATACATATAGAGGTAAAAAGGTAGTCCCTGCCCTCAAGTTTACAATCTAATGAAGGAGTAACATATAAACAAATATCTACAAAGTCAGCTATTTACAGAATGAACAGAAAATAATTAACAGAGGAAAGCACAGGAATGGCCAGTGGAGAAGGGGTTAGGGAAGGTTTCCTGTAGAACATATGATTTTAATTAGAATTTCAAGGAAGCAAGAGAAGTCAGTAATCAGAACAGGAGAGCATTCCAGGAATGGGGGACAGCTAGACAAAATGTCTAGATCCAAGAGAGGAGTATCTTGTTCATGGAATTGCCAAGAGGCTAATATTAGTCCGGGAATAAGGCATAAAAAGACTAGGAAAGTAGGAAGGGCTAGATTATGAAGGGCTCTAAATGCCAAACAAAGGAGTTTGTATTTGCTCTGGTAAGCTATAGGGAACCACTGGAATTGATTGAGGAAGGGGAGGGGATGGCATGATTGGACCTGCAATTTAGGAAAAACATTTTAGTGGCTGAATGCAGGATGGCTTGGAGTGGGGAGAGACTTGATGGAAGAAGACCTACTAGAAGCTGTAATTATGGTGTGAGGTGATGAGGGCATGCACTAGAGTGGTGGCAGTCTCAGAGGAGAGAAGGGGGCATATATGAGAGATATCACCAAGGTGAAATTGGCAGGTCTTGGCACTACCTTGGATATGTGGGTAGGGAGTGCAGTGAGAGACAGTGAGGAGTGGAGGATGACTCCCAAGCTACAAATATGAGGAGTTAAAAGGATGGTGTTGCCCTCTATAATAAACAGAAGGTAGAAGGGTATTGGACTGGTTTAAGGGGAAAGATAGTGAGGTCAGTTTGGAACATGCTGAGTTTAAGGTGAGTGTATGATTTGTGTGAATTGTGTAAGGCTAGAAAGCTAAACTCTACTTCTAGCTATTAATCAACTCTGCTTGTTTGGCAAATCTATTTGCTTGGAAATGGAACTTGGAAGTTTCAATTTCATTAGGGCTTTTCTTAGAGTATACTGTTTGTGCTGACCATAGTGATTTGTCATAGAAAATAGGCAGATGAAGATAAAGAGATTTACACGTCTCCGTGGCTTCAGCTTAGGAGCTGAGTTTATTCATAACTTTTTACTCAGGGATCATAACCTTAAATCAGGGGGGTCCCATCCTAGGTTTAGACTAAGAGTGCCACCCCAGACAAGGCTTTTTCCTCTGAGCCTTAGTTGTTGGCTTGTTATAGCTTCAGTTGAGATTTGAAAAGTCCTTTTGCCTTATATGACAAGTTTCATCCTTCACAGCTCAGAATGTTACTCCTAATCACCTGATTTTGTTAGCTTCCAATTCTTTGTTCCATATGCCAAGCAAGTTATTAACTTCTCCCTTACTATAAATCAAATTTGTTTAATTTCCAAGTATTAATGCTACTATACTACTAAGAATAATTTCATTTTTCTGTTTTTGTTATGGGGTCTCATGCTGGGGTTTGCTATGCTTCCTTCTTATACAAGTCTGAAATAAATGTTTGATATGAGGATATTGTGCAAAATTTTTTAAAGTGTGAATTAAGTGTGGGTTGACTATGCTTCATCTTCTGGTGAGATGAGGGTGAGTGAGGTTAAAAGTTGTAGTATCAAGATTTAACAAATGGGGCTTGTTTCAGGAGAACAATTCTGATCTGTTATAGAGATAACAAAAGGGGAAATACACTTTGAAACCTTACAATTGATACAAGAATGGTTATCTGTGCATCATCACAGGTTATAATTTCCAAGGTAGCTAAACAGCAACAATTGTAATAGTTGGGCTGGGGATAATACAACAGGTTTGCTTTTTAAGGGAGGTGGCTTAAGTAAGATCCATCAGTCTCTTGGAGAGGCCTGCCACTTCCAGGAATTGTTCTGTTATTGCAATTTATTGCAGTTAAAAATGGGCCGAAGTGTCACTACAGGGGTTCCGCAAAGGAAACGGAAGTGGAAGGTTTAACAAAAGGTCAAAGAAGACACAACGCCAGCAGGCTTCTAACAGTCCTGGTTTATTTTATCATGTTTCTCCTCCATCAAGCTTCTGTCTCTTGAAGAGCCAGAAGCAAAGTGTATATTTCCTTCTACCGTGGGAACCGAGTTAGCTCATTAAGGGAACCAAGCTAACTCAGTCAACAAAAAAAAAAACAATTTTCACTAGAGCCTGGCACCTGGAACCAGGGAGGGAATTGCTCTCTGCCTTTATATCATTATCTTCAAGATTGTATTTCTTCTCTGCAGCTGCTCCCTCTTTCTGATTTTTACAAGAAAGTTAGGAGAAGAGAAAGCATTTGGGGGATTTGACCCCTTGGTCCCCCACACTCTGTTATTTGAACCTTTCTTTTGGCTTGTTCCCAAGCTTGGGACGTGGAGTGGTCATTTATGTTTTCCATATTCCGCTGTTCTCAAGAGTCCTCTGCTATATGTATTTGCTTGTATAGGATTTAAATTAATGTCCAACACTCCAAGTATTAATTTTATAAAGTTTATTAATCACTTGAAGTAGAAGGAATAAAAAGGAAATAGAAGTATAAAAAACCTAATTATCTAACAAAAGTAACATGAACAAATTCTCCTGGCTCTCAAAAAGCCCCTGTCCACAGCTGTCTGCGATCACAAGAAAAGAGAGGCAGGACTACACAAAATTTATATCCTGCCTACACAGCACGTAATGTGAGGAGAGTAGGGTGCTGGGAATTGCAGTTCTGGGGTTCAGATTCCAATTACACACTTGCTTTGGCTGGTGTATATCCATTTCATTTGCTGTGTAAATAAAAGCAAAAACCTTGACCCTGATGTTATAATTTTTGTAAAAAGATTGATAGGTTTTGGTCAGGTGATATTTCTGGTCATTTGCCTTTTTTGTTGTTGTTGTTGTTTTTTAAATGTGTGTTCTAATGGTTAAACTCTGATGGTTTATTTAGTTGAGTTTTTAGAGAGAGGGCCATGAGTTTGAGGGAATGTGGGTGGTGTTCTTGGCTTCTCAAGCTACTTCCAGCTGAGGAGGGATGTAGATGATTCTCTCAAAGTCCAGTCTTTACTCACAGGAATTAATCTTGGTGATATGTAAAAGACTTAATTTGGAAATGTGACCCATTTTTATTGTTTAACTTGAATAAGATTTTTGTTCTGCAGAGTTAAGGACAGATCATTTCAAATATGCAAGGGTTTTATTTTTTCTCCAATTTTTTATTGAGTAAAAGGGTTAATGATTTTGCTGGAGTTAAATTTTCACTAACATCAGTTTGATTAATGGTGGGATGAACTCATGGTTGTTTAAAGAAGCTTTTTCACTCTTGGGTAACCACAGAGCTAGATTTATGGCTTTAACTAGCTAGAAAAGTTTGAGCTACAGACTTCAGCGTATAATAATTTGCAAGCAGGAGCTAGATCAGTGATTCCCAAAGTGGGTGTCACCACCCCCTGGTGGGTAGTGCAGCAATCTAGGGCCCCCCCCCCAGTGAGGATGGCCACAGGTGCATTTATCTTTCCTATTAATTGATATTAAAATTTAAAAAAATAATAATTTCCAGGGGGCTAAGTAATATTTTTTTCTGGAAAGGGGTGGTAGGCCAAAAAAGTTTGGGAACCACTGAGCTAGATAGATGGTAATAATGCACACAGTATATACTAAATTCTGATGTCCTATTCAGGAATTTTTTAAGTTTAACACAATTAAAATTTAAGATGTTACTTTCAACACTTGGGAGGTGATTCACTGGATTCTTTGCACATGGCATTTGTACATATAATATACATACTTTATTTTTACATATAATAACATTCTAACAAATTGTATTTTAATGCATATTAATCTTTAGACTGAGAAAATTTTTCTTACATACCAAAATTTTCTTTGAAGGTGATTAATGTATCTTAATCAAATACAATGCTGTTCAGAGTTTTCATTTTTTGCAATACTCCAAATTCTTAATACCTGTGACATTTCACAACTGCAGATTAATAAATTTTGAACTTCTTCCTTAACATCTTTAATTTTTACATTTTGATTCCATCTCTAGTTTTACTCAAATAACATTTTTGGCATGTTCAGACAATCAACACAATATGCATTATTTGACTAAGATTTAATGTCTTGAAGTTTAGTTTTAAGCTGCCCTTGGTAATATTTTAGAAATGAAATAACCACTTAAAATTAAACCAAATTTTTTTATAGAGTGTGTCAGCATTTTCTAACTTTGGAGTCTAATAAAATGTTGGTTTAGAGGAATTTTTGAAAGTTCAGAAGACCTTAGAAGAGTTGTAACAACTTTATACACATTAACTATCTCTTTTTCCCCATGTTTCTTTTTCATTTTCATAAGTGAACCTAAAACATTTATGTTAAACTGAATCTTTTTAATATTATTCCTTTTTCTAGAATCAGGTGCTAAATTTCTTTCCATATATACACTTTACTGAACCTTCGTAGGAATTAAGTTGGAACAATTCTTCTAAGCATAGTCATGCCTGAGTGGTCACTGTACTTCCTACACAGATCTGAGCTGGCTGAAAGCTGTTCAGCTGGTTTTCTTAGATTACATTCTAAAGTCATTTGTGATTTTCAAAACCATATACATAAATATTTAACCTTTTAATATTATTTAATTATGGGAACAAATTATCCCTTTTCTTATCTTGGTCATTTCTATGGTCCTTTCCTTATGACCAGCAAGGAACAGAAGAAAGAAATGTTTGACAGTTTTGTTTGTTTGACTCTTGCTTTAATAGGAGCAGAGAGTAAGCTTTCTTTTTACTTAATCGAATAATTTATGTCAGGGTTTAGGACTTTCAAAATTCTAAAATGTTTTTTAATTTTCCAAACAATCTCTGGTCTGTTTCCTTCATTTTTCCTGGGACAACGAAGGAAAGAGAGAGAAGTAGTGAGATGCAAAGGACCTCTTTTGTCTAAGGCTTGTTTTCCCCAAATTTTTCCTTCCAGTGTGTACAGACAACATATAACATAGACTCACAACACATACATCATAGATTTACAAGACAAACATATACTACAAGTCTCATCAGGGCATTTTGAAGTCATTTCTGGTTTATGTCAGTCCTTAGCCGTAGCTGTATCAGTCATAAATTTTCCACAATTCAAATATCTAGATAGTGGGATGGTTTTCAAACTAAATCTTGCAAAGTCTTAGATTGCTGGAATAAAGAGTCATCCATATATGAAGTAATCAAAGCTGTTTCTATGAATTGTAGGGTATGGTCATACAGTGTTTATCAACATACAGGTTAAGAGGTTGTAGGGAAATAACGTGAAGGCTAAGATAACTGCTGCTAATTCTGCTTTAATCTTGCAGTTTGAGAATAAGTCTGACCTTGTGAATGCATCGCAATTTTTCCATTAGAGGGTCTATCTGTGAATGCCACACAGGTAGTGGGTAGAAGCTTATCAATATTGGTTCTCTTTCTTCCCTGGCTTATTAACTTTGCTACTGATTGACAATGGAGGCAAGGGACTATAGAATAGAAGGGAAGTAGAACCCAAATCAAGGCTGGTGCTACTTGAGGCAGCCCAGGGCAGATCTCTTATAGATCCCCTTTTCCTTTAGTTGGGGGAAAGTCATCTGAGGAGGAACTGTCCCCAACGTCTGGTAGAGCTGTGGTCGGTCCTTATGGGTGTTTCTTGGCATGGGAGGAAGGGCCCATCCCATTTGGTCAATTTTTGATTTCCACTCATTTAGCCAGTGGCTGCCTCAGTAACAGCAAGGACAGACAGATGTGGGAAGAGTCTTGCTCTGTATGTCTAAACAAGTTCGAGAGTCTTTTGGAAGTACCCAATATTTTGCACTGCCACAGCAAAAGCTACACCTTGAAAATATGGGGGTCCTATGTCTGCACAAAGCTTTATATAATTATCTTGATATGGTCTGATGGCTTCCTTATAAGAAATGTTTGAGTTCTCAAAAACAAGTTGTTTGCTTATCAAAGTTCCTGCCTGAGGATCCTGAATAATCCTAGATACTGTTTGATTTAGTCTAGAAATAAATTCCTGATAAGGTTCCTCTGGTTCCTGTTTGATCTTGCTTAGCTCCTGGGTCATACTGGTGGTAATAAGTCTGTGCCAGGCTCGCAATGCAATAGTATTGATTTGCTGGTATGCTGGTGAATTATAAGCCAACTGGTTTTGAACTGCAGCGTAAGCTCCTTGCCCAGTAAGCATATCACAATCAATTCCAAGCTGAGCATTCCTATTGTTTTATGCCTAAGCCTTTGCTTTATCCATATATTCAGACTTCCATAGTAAAAAGTTTCCTCCTGACAAACAAGTCTTAGCTATCACTTTCCAGTCATCCAGGGGGAGAATATTATTAGAAAGAGTCTACCAATGTCAGAGTGAATGGGGCAGTAGGGCCATATTGGGAAGTAGCTTGTTTTAATTCTTTTAAAATATTGAATGGTATAGAATGATGCCTTTGTATAAGATTTCCCTGTGTATCAGTCTGAACTGTTATTGGAAAAGAAAGATACTGTAGCATCTCATCACCTGTCTCCTGCATTTTTTGCTATGGTTTGTTATGAAGGGGACATCATAGGCACTGGGGATGTAATTTGAGCAAGGGAAGGAGTGGTTAGGACAGGAAAAGGAGGATGAGGAGGAGGGAAATTAGCTGCCTCTCCTTATAATTCTTGCTCTGAGGGATGTAATTCTACACCTTTTGGGGGAAAGGGTTTTGTCCTTTTAAATTTATCATCTCTGAAAGAGAAAAAAACAGCCTTATGTTTGGATTCTATGTTTCCTTTCTGGAGTTGAGGACAGGGATCTAAGAAGTCCCTTACCACTCTAATCCTCTCTTCCACTTCTTCCCAAGCCTTTATGACATAATCAAGACATAATCAATTTTTATAGTGGGGCATTACTAACTTTGGTGCTTCTTGTCTATAGCATACGTTTCAATATCTATGAAAGCAGTTCTCTCTCTTTTGATTTAGCTTGTCCCATGTTCTACTTCTACCTATTATTTGTTTAAGGTCCTTTTGCCCTGGGGAGCCCTCCTGGCTGGCAAATCTTCCTGGCTGTGACTCCTGACTAGTTCTTTTTGCTCCTCCAATTTTATCCTGTGCTATTGGGGAGAAGGTTCTTCTTGCATGTAATCCCTCAATGTGGGGTCCTTGATCTTTTAGCTTTTAAGGTCTTTACCTCTTGGGATCCATGTTCGGGCACCACTTGTTGGGACCACCTGTCTGGGGTCCAGAGGGGTAAGAATGTAAACAGATGTTTGTCAAATGTCAAATGTCAAATATGGCAGTTAGAAATCACTAGCCTGTCTGAATCCTAGCAGGGAGCCGGACACTGACACTGTTCCAATGGGAAGAAACAGAGCCCCTTACTGGTAGCTTTTCTCGCTCTGGAAAGCTCTCACTTAACCAAATTTCTTCAGCTTAACAGATATTCATTCAACTTCTCAAAGTTAACTCTCACAGAAATTACACACAGTCTCAGAGAAAAATCTCCAGCAACCTGCTCAAGAAAGGGAGTACAAGAGACAGGCCCAGAGTTCTGCCTTCCCAACATGCAAATCTTCTTAAAGCACCCACAGTGATTTTTCCCCTGGCCTTACCTTAAAGGGGACCAGGCAAAAATCCTTTCTCTGGTATTGATCTCTGCTTCTATTTAGACAACTAATTAATAACTAATTAAAACTAACATTTCCCCCTGAAATCCTTTGGAAAGAATATTCTTACTTAATAAATCTTACCAAACTAAACTATTCATTAATTAAGACAGGGAGAGTTAAAGAAGGAAAGAAAGTAAGAAAACATCTTGTAAAATGCAAGTCACATATTACAGTTATGGATATTTCAATTATATACATTTCCAATTACAAAAATAACATACTTTTAACTATACTCTTAGAAAAACAAACCTATCTAAAGATAATAATTCAAAATCAACTTACAATACTATGGAAAAGAAAGGCCTTGCAAGAAAATTATTATACAAAAATATACAAAATAAAAGCAAAATGAGATAATATGACTTCACAGCCTTGGGATCATCTGGTCACATTCCAGGATGCTGAGGGCATGTGAAAACTCCTTTTGGCAAAGTAATGCAGGGAATTTGTTTATATTATTCATATTTTAATTACTGATTCTCATACACAGTTCTTCAATCAACTAATTATTTACAGTGATTCCCAAAGTGGGCACTACTGCTCCCCTGGTGGGTGCTGCAGCGATCCAGGAGGGCAGTGATGGCCATAGGTACATTTATCTTTCCTATTAATTGCTATTAAAATTTAAAAAAAATTAATTTCCAGGGGGCTAAGTAATATTTTTTCTGGAAAGGGGCAGTAGGCCAAAAAAGTTTGGGAACCACTGAACTAATAGGTAATGGGATTCGTGCAGAAGATAAATAAGGCTATACAGAGGTATTACACAATGAACATAAGCTGATTAAATCTTCTTAATTAAATTAACTTTTACATATTACAGGTACTATTATAATCCTAAGAATGTAAATGTAAAGAAAAAGGAGGTCTCTACTCTCTAGAAGTTTACTTCTAATGGGTGAGGTCTTAAAAGTAGGGGTGCTGGTCAAAAAGAGAATCTATGTAGAGACAAGATACAGAAATCTGAAGAGATAGGAATGGAGCCAAAAGAGAACTGAAGAAGGTAGGGAGGGAACAATCATGTATTAAGTACCTACTATGTGCCAGACATTATATTGTTTTATAACTATTATCTTATTTGATCCTTACAATAGTTCTATGAGATAGGTGCTGTTATTTCTCCAATTTTACAGTGTCTTAGGCCAAACTTGAACTCAGGTGTTCCAGATTCTAGTCACAGTACCTATATTTTGTATGACCTGGTAATTAAATGACAATGACTGGCCTGTGCCTATCCTCAAATGAAATTTTCATGGAAGAATTCATCAATTTGGGGTTTGGGTGTAAATAGGCAGAAGTATCTCTAGCCAGCATAAAAAGAAATGAATGGAAAATTTTGGAGACTCATGAGCTGAGCCAGGAGAGAAGTAAGCATGGCTGGCCTCGGCAAATTGATGAAAAATGTCATGTAAAACAATTTTTTTTTTCAATGGAAATGAACCATTCTCTAGACTATATCTTAGCCTATTGCCATGCTTTGAGAGTTGCAGGTAGGTTTTCTAGGATCAACATTATTCCCTTGTAACCTTGTTTTTAGAATTTTGGCTTATCACTAAATCCTTTTTTCTCCCTCTTGCCCATCCTAAGGCTAAATTCAGTCAATGGTGTGTTTGTATTAAGCAGCTGTCAATTTATTTCTAAATAGCACAATAGAATTTCCTACACAATGAATCCATTATACTCTGATGAAGATCAAATTGGAAATGAGCATTCACTGAAATTATCCAGTACTTCAGAGACTTGTCAACATTACTGGGATAGATAGGTCATTCTCAGAGTCAAAAGAAGCTGTCTTGAAGCATTTTCACTCCATAGAGTTGGTAATTATATAGGGTGGGAATGCAGGACATTTTAGATATTCTTATTATATAGCTAAGATTTGTTATTAATTTAGGCTAAAATATATCTTGAATACATTATATATGTATGCATATATGTGTATAAATACATATGTACAAATGTATATATATATGTATGTATATATATATTTGTAAAACCCACATTTTCCAATATGATCTATACCCTTACCTTCCCAGAGTCATTACTTAGAAAAAAAGAATTAAAAAGAGAAAAGAAAACTAGGTCAAAATTTCATTGTATACAGATTACCTCTGAGATTATTTCTATAGACTGAATTCTGCAAGAGTGGTGTTAATGGAACTGAGGTTTAAGTCCCAGGGGACCAGAGGCAAGGCTTCCTGACATTGTTCTAATTTTTCAATTCATCTCTATTTCTATTACTTTAGAAGCACTTCTCCTTTCAAGCTTGACTGATTGAAGTGGGAAAAATACTTTAATCCTTTAAGGTTCTGTGGTTTCATCAATGTGTGTATCCCTTCAAGCAATGAAGGTTACAGTTATCTCTAGAGATACACTATTAATGAGTTGCTGAACCTCCCTAACTCTCTGCTCTCTTGCCATCACCACCACCTCCAAATCATACCTGGTGATCAGTTTTCTGGTGATAGTTCATAAGAATTACCTGGGCTGGTGACCAGATGACAGGCAGTCTGTTCCTGGACCCTAACATGGAACCTCTAAAGTGACATGAATCATCAGAGGTTTTGCTTTGTTTTATATAACTTAAAAAAAATGTCACCTCCACACCATGATGAAGCAAGGAAATGTTTTTATTGAAGGATTAATCTTTACATAAATAATTTTAAAGCTGCATTTCCAATGCGTTCTAGTGTCTCTCTGATCTTATAGTAGGAAAATAAATTACTTACCTTTGATTTTTAATTTAAGAAATTAAAATTTAAGTACCTTAAGATCTTTGTGGATATTTAGTATAACTACATTGCAGATGCATGAATTTCCTTTGTAATACATAAATAGCTAGCATATATAGTGCCTTAATGTTTATAAAGCATTTTACCTGAACTCTCTCATTTGGTCCCCACAAGAATCCTGTGAAGTAGGTGATATCCTCATTTTACTAATGAGATAAGTAAAGCTGAGAAAGTTTAAGTGACTTATCTAATACCACCCAGCTTGTGTATGAGGCAGAATTTGAATTCTATCTTCCTATCTCCAAGTACAGTACTCTAGTCCACTACCTAACTGTCTGTATCAATAATATCTGTGACAGGTGGTCATCCACCTACTATCAGTGTTTCTTGGATAGAGAACTCATAAAGCAACCCAGCATTGGAACAGCTCTAATTATTATGAAGTTCTTCATAGAGTGAGCTTTTGCAACCTCTTGTAAATTTCTCTTTACTATAGACATGGGAAATGTGAGCTGAATGAACATTTTTAGATTTCCTGGAATTGTCATGAAGGCTCAACTTGGAAATTACTGCTATTAATCAAGAATGTGGGTGCCTTAATTCATCTTAGCATACATAAGTTATTATGAATGTTGAATTTCAAATGATCCATCACTCAGTTTAACCTTGTTCTACACCCTGATATGGGAGGGCATTTTATCTTAAAAGCATGAGATTTAGAGCTGGTCAATTCTTTCATAATTTCTAAATTGGTTCTATTTTCTCAGGTGTTTCATTATCAAATTCTAAATATGGCAGATGGCTTTTTGAGACATGTTATTACCTGTTCAAAAGCCAAAGTACAGATGGAATGTTATTCACACTCTAAACTCATTGGATTAATTAGTGATAGGCTGATATATGAATGGAGGATAAAATAGATATCCTTTTATCCAAAGATAGTGCTGCTCATTGAATTTCAATCAGTGCACAGAACTATTGCTGAAAAGTTCTAAGTAATCCTTTCTACCTTGACTGGAATTCCAACCAGACCACTTCTGGACTTTTTATAATTATTTTTTAAAGTTGTATTGATTTCTCTTATTTTTGCATTACTGGCAGTTCTTAATATAAGCCCCATTAAACCCTTCTTTGTAACAAAGTAAAACACAGGAGGAAAACCAATCCATGCAGTGACTGAATCTGACAATGTATATAACATGCCATACCCATAATCTCTCCCATTTCTACCGAAAGGAAAGATGTTTCATCACGTTATCTCTAGGAAAAGACCGATCATTATATAATCAATTCTGGCCTTAAAAAGCCCTGTAAAATAAGAATATAGTTACTGTGTATAGTCTGGCTTTAATTCATTATTTTGCTCTTTTACTAGAGAAAAAGTCTGACATTTTTATCAAATCAACATGCCTGCCCATCTCTGCCTCTAACACATCACTCAAATCACTCATTACCAAATCCCAGAGAGGTAGTATAGTAAGCAGAAAGAACATGAAATATGTTCAAATCTGGGCCCAGGTACCTCCTATCTGTGTAACTGGGTGAATCATTTACCATCTTTTGACCTTGGTTTGCTAAACTGAAAAAAAAAATCCAAATTAAAAGGTTGTTGTAAAAATAAAATGAGACAATATATGAAAAGTGTTTCACAAACCTTTAAGTGTAAGTACTAGCTATTCTTATTTATTCTTATTATTACTGTCTTCTGTTATTGCTTGCAAGCATACTTAGTCTGAGGCACTAAAAATTTAGTAGATGGGTTGAGCCACTCTTAATACTTAGAGTTGTTAATCACCATATAGTAGTAAATTGACCTTTGATTATATTTATTTGGTTTCTTGCATTATATGTGACCATTACATTTTTCTGTTCAAAGACCTCTAAAAAGTGGTTATTTATTGCCTTTAGAATTAAATACAGATTCCTCTTTTTGATATTTAAAGAACTTTTACAACTTACTTTTCCATTCTGATTACACAGAACTGCCTCCTGTATTTGCTATACAGTCATACTGAAGTTGTTGCTATTCTCGATATATGATATTCCATCTCTGTTCTCTCTGACCCTTTGTACAAATTGTTTCAATGCCTGGCATTCTCTAGCTATTTACCTTTTCTTTTTGGACCTTCTAATTTCCTTCAAGACCTAACTCAAAAGCCAGCCTCTTGCAAGAGGCCATTCCTGATTCCCATAATTATTTCTCTGTCTTTGTCTCTC
>NC_058135.1:57071471-57086925 GCF_016433145.1 Gracilinanus agilis
CAGGTATAATGGAAACAATTTCAGGGGAAACCAAGGCAATGGATATAATGGATTTAGATATGATACATACCAAGATAGAATGCTTTCCCAAATGCATTTAGGTATGACTACCAGGATATTACCAAGGGAATAACCAGGCTAACGAAATGCAAACTTGTATCAAGACTGGGGAATGTCCAAAGTATTTAGAGGTGGTTAGTGGAAATACTCTAAAACAAGATTCTCAAAAGGGTGCACATGCAAACCAATTATGAAGGTTTTCGAGGAGAGGTGGAGCTGAAAATACTGAAAATGGTACAATAGAAATAAGAATTAGAAATTGAAGTGAATGATTTAGGGAGTGAAGGACAGGAAGATGAATATAAGTTTCCCAATTCTGAGGTTATGACTCCCATTATCCCAGTCCACTCCCCACCTAGAAGCACTGAACCCCATGTTACCCTGAAAGTGGGAAATAGTATGATTGTCTTCTTGACACAGGAGCCTCTAAGTCTGTTTTAAAGAACTCACCTGATGCACAGTGTGATACTGTGGGATCAATGAAAGTTATAGGGATTTCAGGGACACCCCTTGAAATGAAGAAGCTACCACCCAAGATGGTTTCCCTAGGCCCCTTGAGTGTGGAACATTTGTTTTTGTTAATGCCCAACTCCCCTACAAATCTTTTAGAAAGATGGAAAATTGGGAAAATTTCTCTTATTTACTATGAGTGGAGTAATGCCAGACTGTCATCCTGGGGTTCTGGTTTTCCCAAAATCTTTTCTTTTTATCACTGCTGCTCTTACCATATATACTGCCATTAAAATAGAATGTCTGTCTAGCTGTGGATTAGCTGGCATGCATCAAAGGTTCCCAACTTTTTAAAATAGCTTCAGTGTACCTTTCCCTACCCTAAGAGGTAGGCAACAGAGGTAATGTCTTTAATGTACTTGGCTTGCACCTGTTAAAGATTCTTTGAAGCTTCTTCGAAGCAGTTGACATTTTAAATGACTCAACACAATTACTTTGACCTATCACCAGATTAGCTTTGGGAAAGAATTGTAAATGGTTAGTGCAAAAGTGAAGTCCTGCCTTACCTTTTACTATAAGTAACTGGTCTATTTTTAACATTCCCTTAAAAATTGCAGTTTCCCTTGAACCATAATCTCATAGCATATTTTTCTCTCAAAATGAAATCTAAAAAGTGTCAGATTATGTGCAAAATGGTACTGTGGTTGACAATGGAAAGTAGTGCTATTTGTCATATTAACACAGATATAACAGATTACTTGAACTTCTCAATGTTTCCTGTATCCAAATTTATGCACTATTAAATGATATTTGGCTTGTTTGTATTATGCAGATTTTAGTTATGTCATTAATGATATGTTAACATGAAATACTAGCATGAATTATCAAAAAGTAGTCTGTTAAGAATATTAAATATCCATAAATGTAGAGCATTTTACAATTCATGTGACATTTTTCTTGTATTTGTGTATAACATCCCCACAATAAGTCCACGAAGACATATTATTTCATGTATAAGGAAACAGGCTCTGAAAGCCTGTTGAATTTCAGATAGAATAGCTAGTAAATGGCAAGCCAGAGACCTATTTAGAACTCTTTTACTCTAGCACGTTTCCTATCCAATATGAAACTTTATTTAAATACATATACAGGGTATTGTTTCCCTGAAGAGCAACAAGAGGACTATCAATACACAAAATGACTTGGTTCTACTTGATATTCTTTCTTGGTGTTTTTTTTTTCCTTCAGCATCAAAATAAAATTAAACTGTTAGAAGTTTCTTCTGATAACACTAGGTTGTTTTAAGAAAGAGCACACATCAAATTGAGCACAAGTGGAGAGAAATAAGGATATGAAAATTCTGTGCTATGCACATTTCTAGAATAGTATATAGAATGTTGGGTAAACATCTAAGTCAGATTTGTTTTAGGAAGTAATAGCTTTTCAAATCCTTTATTTCCCAGGGTGCTCATAATCTCACTTGTCTATAATGTTAGATCACTTTACTATATACTATCACTATACTATAAGGTTGAATATGAGCATGCTATCTTTAAGTAAGTATTGCTCAAGAAGTTTGATTTTCTTTGTTCCCTAAAGATTTGTATCTCAGATTCTCTAGTCAATAATTCCAATGATTAGTCATTTAACCTTAAGCAAGCCAGTTAGAATCCCAGAATCTTTGAGTTGGAAAATACCCTAGAATTCATCTAGTTCATCTTGCCAATTTGTCCTCACTCTGTCTCTTCAGTAAATGAGATGATCATATTTCAGTTTTTTGTGTCATTAGATGATTGAGTGACTTTAATTTTTCACTATCTTCCTTCAATTATTCCCTTCTCAAAATCTAGCCAATGTGTGTTCATAAAATGTAAACTAATTTAGACATGATCTCAAGTAAAACAAGATTAAGAATAAAACTAATTAGAAATTAGTAAGATTGAATCTTCTACCAAAAAATTTACAGTAGTGCCTTCCAGAGTCAGGTAGAAGTAACTTCGATTTTCCTTGTTCCCACAAGCCTCCATGAGCATGAATAATAGAGAATTGGCATTATTTTACTGATCTTCCTTAAAGAATTTCTATAATGAATGAAATATCTTTATGTTCCAATAAGTGAAATTAAAAGATATGAGCACTCAATCAAAACAAAATGACAGTGGACCTGATATTTACTCTTGCAGTCTGTGCAAAACAAAATGGCTATATAAAGGCTATACATTAAAATTTTAGTGAATTTGAAAAAAAAAAAGTAGTGAATACTAAAACTATTCAAACTGAAAACCCTAGGCTACATAGACAAGGCCAGTGGGGACAGAGCTGAATTATTTTGCTTCCTTCTATATGTTATCTGTTATCTTGGGCAATAACTAGCATTCTAAAATGGGGAAAAGAACAAGTATCCTTTCAGAACCTTAATGTCTTCAAAAAGTATGTTGAGGGAATTCAGGAATATGCTAGAGCCCACTCAAAAAAGCAGTTAATTGTCAAATTTGCAAATTTTCACTTTACACCTTGGAAACTGCCAAACACTACAGATCATGACATGATTTATTGCTTTGTTGATTGTTTAGATGTAGGAAAGTGTTGGAGAAAATGTTAATCATGTAGGTTAAATTTTTTTTTTTATTTTAAACCCTTAACTTCTGTGTACTGGCTCCTAGGTAGAAGAGTGGTAAGGGTAGGCAATGGGGGTCAAGTGACTTGCCCAGGGTCACACAGCCAGGAAGTGTCTGAGGCCAGATTTGACCCTAGGACCTCCCGTCTCTAGGCCTGACTCTCAATCCACTCTGCTACCCAGCTGCCCCATGTAGGTTAAATTTTAAAGTATGTCCTTTTTAAGGTGTTGGAGATGGGTTGAGGTTGGGTGAGGTTTCCCCTCCAAGAATTAGTTGTTAAACATATACTAGCACACTTCTGGAATTAAATAATGTAAAACAGAGCATCTGGGGAAGAATTGGTTCTGTTCTGCTGGTTTGAAGTGAAGAGCAAAAGGAATGTACTAATGTAGAAAGAAGGGATGAAATTTTGTTATTTCTTATAGTTGGTGTATGTGAGAAGAGTCTACAAAAATGGAAGGCCTGGCACACAGAGCAATTGTAAGATGACACATGGTCAAATAAGGATTGAATATGCACCCAAAAGGTTTGTTGTAGAAACTGTGGGAAAATATAAGACTGTGGACTTTAGATATTAAAAATATACAAAATAGACATCACTGTATAAGATTTAATTATAATGAAATAGAATGTGAAATTTTAGGAGAAAAGGTCTATGGTTTCTGTTGAGAAGCTATCAACCCTGATAAGAACTGGTTACAAAGACCAACCAAGACCAAGTAAGTAACTCCAGACCTTCCCATACTTGGCTAAACTCCTCTGTTGAAAATTTAGCAAACAGTGAATAGTGAATAGTGAATAGCAAATAGTGAAACTCAAAAATAAAAAGGGCCATTGAAACTGAAAAAAAATTACATAGAAGAGAACAGAAAGAAGTACAGACAAGCAAGACAGCTTTGAAAGTAACAGGCAGAATTATTATAAACTTTTAGAAAAAAAAGAACATATATTACATACATTAAGTTATTGGCAGAAAAGTAAAGGTTGGTATGAAATGGACCAAAATGACAAGTTAATTATCTCAATATTAGGAACAAATGTAATAAGTCCAATTTATTTTTCCATTTTTCATTGCTGATGCTCAAAAAATTGAGCTCAATTGAGTCAATTGAATAAATTAACTTAGTGGTGGTACCTTTAAAGTGGGAAAGCAATTTAACTTAATATATGGATATGGGTAAAACATTTATTATAATCTATATGTTTTATTATAATCTATATGCTATAAATATTTCACCAGTAATTCCAGTGAGAAACAAAATATACACACACATTTAAGTTGTCATTCACTTTCCTTTTACTAGATCTAATATAGATAATGCAGAACTTTTCTAGTTATTTCATAAGTTAAAATTTTTATATATTGGGGAAATATAAGCATTTCTCATATACATTTAAGAGCAGAAATCTTATTAAAAAGGTAACATTTATTATATTGGAATTTCATTCTTTACAGGAGTCATAATGCAAGCTCAAACATTAATATATATAATGCAAACAAATGACAATGTAAGCTATAGAAGAAAAGCACAAAACCAAAATTAAATAGGCAGAGTTTATGGTTTGTCAAAATATTTAATATGGCTTAGAATGGAAATTATTGTCAAATAATGTGTTATGATCACATTCTATTGACTCTGGATCAAGTAAAGATAAAATCGTGATCTCCATCTTTAAACAACATATACATTTTTAACTATGCTAATGGTATACATAGTTTGTACCATGTAGAGTCCCAGCCCCTACAAAAAGTTCTCACATGGGTTTTTATCACCTAGAAAGGAAGCCAAGGACTGGGAGGCTATGGGTCAAAGGTTTAAAGATTAAGGGAAGAGAAACATAGGTTAGACAAACACACAAGAAACAGATCTTCAGAGTATGTCAGCAAGCCAACTCAGAGAGAGAGCAAGATCTCTGACCACACTGCCCTGATTTATTATAGGTTTCCAGGATGGGGGTTTTGGGGATGTCGATCAAACAAATGAAACAGAAAAAGTATTAACATAATATTAATGTCCAATTACAAGATAAAGGAATGAATAGCAACACAATTGTACAGCCAGGTGCTCAGGAAGAGTATTTTGCAAATGTATCCTGAGTAAAGAAAAAAGCTTTTGCCTACCTGAAACCTTGGCTTAGCCCTATTGCAATAATTGTGCTCAGTACTAACCTCTCAGACTGATTTTATATCATCAGTTGTAATCTTATTTCTTCATTATTCAGATGGAAAGTCAGGCCTTTGAGTTTCCAAAAGACCCTTTCAATCTGTCTGCCTTCAGTGGTAGCTTTTTGCCATAATGGAGATTTTTAATTTTTAAGTTCAATAGATTTTAACCCAATCCAATTTAAGGATTAAATTGGTTAATCAACCATGTGAAATATTAGAAATATATCCATAAGTCTTTTTTTAAAACCCTTACCTTCCATCTTGGAGTCAATACTGTGTATTGGCTCCAAGGCAGAAAAGTGGTAAGGGTAGGTGTTATATTAAAGCTCTGAGAGTTGGTCTGTCTCACCTTGATTGACAGGGGAAGACAGTTGGAGACCTCAGAATGTTCCCAGAGGCGGTTAGGAGAGGGGAAAGTCGGTTGGTCTGAGGATATAAATAGCCCTCACAGTGATCTGGGGGTAGGTCTTTGGGCTTGGAGCTTGGACCTTGGATCTTTGATCTTTGAACATTGCTCTGAATCTCCCTAGATATTTAGGCATTTGAATCATCATTAGCTATTAGGTATCTGGGCCCAGAAGGTGAAGGGAGGAAGGGAGGTATAAGAAGAAGTGGGTGGATTTCCTGAGGGATTATTGATCATAGCTATAGTGACAGGGTCTCCTATCCCCAATCCGTTCCTGATTATTCCTTTCCCTATTTAACATCTATAGATAAAGTTTATTTAAGTACCTTCCTGAGTGGTCAATACATCACGGCCCTTGAGGAGGGAGCAATGCAGTCAAATGAAAACGTTATCCAAGAGCCCAATAATATGAATTAATCCAACCCCAGGTGGGATCTGAAAGGGTTACCCATCTACCTGACCCTTAAGGGTCCTGCCTGGGCACTGTTATATTTAGAAAGGGACTTATAACATCAAACTAAGGTGACTGAGTGGGTGTTCCCAGTCACCAGCTGCCTAGGGGAATACAAAGGGCACAGCTCCCCTAACCAATATCCTTAGGAGCATAGAATGATCAAGAAGACTCCATATTTATTTATGTTAAAACATAGCCAATGGGGGTCAAGTGACTTGCCCAGGGTCACACAGCTGGGAAGTGTCTGAGGCCAGATTTGAACCTACAACCTCCCGTCTCTAGGCCTGACTCTCAATCCACTGAGCAACCCAGCTGCCCCCTATATCCATAAGTCTTGTCCATGAACACTTTGCTCATTAGAGTCAGCTTTCGAATATATCTTTAATATCTTCATGATTTGTTATAACTGAAACCCTTCATACCACATAATATGTAATGATATATAAGCTTCATTGAGTATGTATATAAGCTATTCAGATATCCCTTCTGAATAATCTTCAATTTAAGCTATTATAATTTTCATAACAGAAAATAACTTCACAAGTTGTTGTAACTTTTGCTAATGAAGTTCAGTCCTATAGAATTTCCAGGAAAAAGCAATAAAACATTAGCTACAAACAAGGTCCTTACATAATGGTGGTCTCACATGTATACAATATATGTTACAATGAAGATTTTGTTAAATTTTTAAAAAGGAAAAAAAGAAGCTGTGGAAAATGAAGATTCCAGTTTCATATGTAATCTGATCCTTTTAGTGTTTATATAAAAAAAATATATATATATATACACAAATAGTATATTTCTGAACTTAAATACTACTTCCAAAAAGAGCACCTATATTAATTATATATTTAATATGGTATATAATATAATAATAAAAATATGTAAATGCATATGTTCTCTTTTTTGAGGGACATTTAAATTCAGAAGAAAAACAAAACAAATGGCAAGTAAAAAAACAAAACCATTTCTCTTTTTACAACTCTTACCTTCTGCCTTAGAATTAATTCTAAGTATCAGTCCCAAGGCAAAAGAGCATTAAGGATTAAGCAGTTGGGGTTAAGTGATTTGGCCAAGGCCACAAGCTAGGAAGTTTCTGAGGCTACATTTGAACCCAGGATCTCCCATCTCCAGGACTGACACTCTATCCACTGAGGCACCTAGCTCCCCCCAATAACCAATTCTTAAAAGATAAAAAATTGGGAAAGCAGGCTCATTTCCCTTTGGAGAGAATGAGGCGGCATAAAAGAAGCAGAAGACAAGAGAACAAGAGTTATTTTGTTCCATCTCAAATCTAATAAATCAGCTTTTCTTTAGAGAATACCATGTGCCAGACACTGTGCTAAGTACTGGGAATATAAATAATGGCAGATGGCAAAAAATTGGAAAATGAGGGAATGTCTTTCAATTTGGGAATGGTTGAACAAATTGTGGTATCTGTTGGTGATGGAATATTATTGTGCTCAAAGGAATAATGAACTGGAGGAATTCCATGTGAACTGGAATGACCTCCAGGAAGTGATGCAGAGTGAAAGGAGCAAAGCCAGAAGAACATTGTACACAGAGACTGATACACTGTAGTACAATCGAACATAACAGTCTTCTCTAGTAGCAGCAATGCAAGAATCCAGAGCAAGGCTGAGAGACTCATGAGAAAGAAAACTAGCCACATTCAGTGGAAGAACTGTGGGAGGAGAAACACAGAAGAAAAACATTTGCTTGATCACATGGTTTGATGAGGACATGATTGGGGATGTAGACTCTAAACAACCACTCCAGTGCAACTATAAATAATATGGAAATAGGTCTTGATCATTAATACATGTAAAACCCATGGAATTGTATGTCAGCTACTGGGGAGGTTTGGGGGGAGGAAAAAAACATAAATCATGGAACTATGGAAAAATACTCTAATAAACAAACAAATAAATAAACAAATGAATGAATGAATGAACAAACAAATAAATAAATAATGGCAGAATGAGGGACAGCTAAGGGCTCATTATAATAATAATAGCAGAATGAGAACAGTGTTCTGTGTCTGCCTGCTATGGAAGTGGTCTCAGTTCAAAGTGACACTGGCTGATGGTGGTCTTTATTCTTTCTGCAACACTACCCTCAGTGTCCTTGATAACATTCTCCCCTCATCAGAGGCTTCTACTCTTCTGCTCTTTTCTTCTCCCCTCGGGTAGGAAAGAAGTTAGCCTTTCAGATACAGTCAATGCCCTTTCAGCCACCAGTCCAGATCACACTGGGATTTCTATTTGGACCAGCAGGCATCTCTCTCTAGCATCCATTCCAATTCCTTGGCAAACCCCTAAGAGGTACTTTGTGTTGTTTTGATTCAAAGGCCTGTTATAAGTTTATTTTTCCTTACATTTTTGCACATTTTATATTTCATTCACAAGTTAATTTTTCCCCTTTTATTTGAATTTTATTCTTTTTATTTTTTATTATTTCTTTTGCCAATTGATTCCATTCAATCCCCTGACTCAGCCATGCATCCTTAGCTGAGAAATGTGTTATTTAGAATTTTCCTCAGAGGGATGTGTGTTAAGTTTTTAAAATCAATAATGTAAAAAATACACACACACATACATATATATATATATATATATATTTAACTCTTTTAGGAGTAATTTCAGGGGGAAATGTATAATTCTTAGAAGGAATGTACGTTTGATAATCTATAATGTAAAGTTTAAATTCTTTTGAGAGTAATTTCAGGATAAAGATTTTGCCATCTCCCCAGAATCCAGACAACGAACCTGTTTGGTGAAGGCACCATGAAGATGCCTGAAGAGATTTCACTGGACCATGAAGATCAAGATTGAACTTTGGGGTGCAGTTGATTTGAACTATGGGGAGTTTAATGAGTTGAATGCATTTGTTTTGAATGTACACTCTTATGCCAATAGGGGACTGCCCCAAATTGGCTTTTTGTCAATGCGGCTAGTTTTATCCTTTTCTTTTATCCCCAAATTCCTGCAATTTAGAAGTTGACTATGTTTACAGATCCAGCAAAGAAAAAAGATCAATCTTTTTTTTGCTGGATCTCAGGGGGAAATGTGTTGTTTGGAACCCTGGGGGTCCCATTAAAAAGTATTTCACAAACTTCCTGTGGACATGATGGGGACTTTGAAACTACATTTTCCATGATCCAACGGGTTTCCTGTTTGGGATGACGTCTTTAAGGTAAAGCCTGCCAGCTTTAAATATTGGGAAGTTGCTTTGAACTTCCTCTTTGGCTACGTAGACAAGATGGGGACTGGCGGCAATTTGAATTTTTACAGGCTCGTGGTCTAATTTATTTTACCATCATGGCTTTAATTAAATTATTATTTTCCCTCATAATATCAGCCTTTATAATTTTTAAAAATAACATCTTCAAGTATATTTTATAAATTCTTATAGATGTTTATGCATCTCTCCACCACTCCTCACAATGAAAAGTTCTTGAGTGAAGGAACTATTTCAATTTTGTCATTTCTCAGTTCTCTATCATAGTGCCAGGCACAGAAGGTACTTAACAAATGTTTGCTTGCTTAAGCCTGGTGAAGTACTTAGTCTAGATAGTGTTATCTTCATTTATACAAGGAGGAACTGAACCACAAACTCATCCAGAGTTATGAGGTAAATGGAGGATTCAGAAACCATTCCCAGGTCTTATGGCTGTAAGGATTAAAAATGATAAAGGCTGATATTATGAGGAAAATTAATATTTTAATTACCATGGCCATGTTGGAAAAAATATATATGACCACGCCTGACTATTTCAAAAAATGCTGCCCGTCCATATCTCTTCCCATCTTCCCTAAGTAGCCAAAGAGGTCGTTTCAAGGTTGACCTCCAAATTTAAGATGCGCTATATGTTGGGGACATCACCACGTCCAAAACCGGAAACCTATTGGATCACGGAAAATGTAGTTTCAAAGTCCCCCACATGTCCACAGGAAGTTTGTCAAATACTTTTAAATGGAATCCCCAGAATACCAAATAACACATGGCTCTGGTCTGTTTGTCTTCCCACTCTAACATACTATTTTCCAGAAATGTTTATGCTCAAAAGAAAAGAAATCAATGGGCAAAAATTAAGAACTTCCTGGTTTGAATAATCCAAGACAATTCTGAAGGAATTATGATGGGAAATGCTGTCATCTTCCAGAGAAAGAACTGATATAGTTTGATTGCAGATCAAAGCATTTTGGGGAGGATAGAGGGTGATCATGGGTTTTTTTCCACAAAATGACTAATATGGAAATATATTTTGCACAAGTATATATGTATAACCTGTATCAAATTACTCACCCTCCCAATAAGAGGGGAGAGGAGGGAGGGAAGGAAAGAATTTGGAACTCAATATTTTGTTTTTTTAAAACCTTTATCTTCCATCTTAGAATCAATATTGTGTATGGTGCCAAGGCAGAAGAGCAATAAGGACTAGGCAGTGGGGGTTAAGTGACTTGGCCAGGGTCATTCAGCTAGGACGTATATGAGATCACATTTGAAACCATCTCTAGGCCTGGCAGTCAATCCAGAGCTGCCCCCTGGAACTGAACAACTTTTTAAAATAAGCACTAAAATTTGTTTTTACATGTAATTAGGAAAAATACTTTAAAAGTTAAAAAAAGGACTGCCTAGTCGTCCTCAATGCCCCAAAGTAGAATATTTTCAGGGGGGGGGGGGTGCAGCTGGGTGGCTCAGTGGATTGAGAGTCAGCCTAGAGACGGAAGGTCCTAGGTTCAAATCCAGCCTCAGACTTCCCAGCCATGTGACCCTGGGCAAATCACTTGACCCCCATGCCCACCCTTACCACTCTTCCACCAATGAACCAAAACACAGAAATTAAGGGTTAAAAATAACTAACTAACTAGTTAACGAAATAAATAAAAAAATAAGAATATATTCAGGATCAGCTTTTCAGAAGAACTAAGAGGGATTTTGGAGGCAAAAAAGGTGCCAGTTAAAAAAAAATAACCAATGGACAATGCATAGAGAAACAGTATAAACAGTCCTTATGTTCATTTTAAACCAGTAATTTAAAGTTTTCTCAATTGTAAGCTGTCTGTTCTTGTTCACTAACTGTAGATGGGCATGGTGTTCAGTGTGTACCTCCTGGGGATTTAAGAATCAGCTGAACAATTACTGTTTTCCAAATGGAGGGAATTGGACACCATTCCTACTAACATAATAGGCACTTAGATATTTTAGAGCCACAGTTTCAACCCTTTCTGGCTAATGGCCAGACCTAGGAAGAAGCCATCTTAGTGGGAAAGTTAGCTTTAAAATACCTTTCCAACTTCAATAAAAAGAAAAAAATAATACCTTCTTTGCTGAAATGTGGAGCATTAAGTACTGAACATTCACCCAGTATTGATAGCAGACTATAAATTTCATGATTTATTTCATACAATTAAAATAAAAAAACCATAACATTTTAAATCAAAGTATCATAAATTATAGCTTGAAGGGACTTTAGAAGCCATCTAGCCCAACTCCTTCATTTTACAGATGAGAAATCTGAAGGTGAGATAGGTTAAATGACTTGTCCAGGATTGCCCAGCTAGTTAGTATCTTAAGGCAGGACTTTAACTCAAGTCCTCCTGATTCCAAGTCTGGCACTTTATCTGCTGAGCTGCCTCTCAAGGCACTGGGGATACAAAAGTAGACACGACATTGGAGTTTCTGGTCTCATGGATTGAGGGAAACAACATATATGAAAATAACTGGAATAAAAAGTGTGAGAAATCCAAAGGAGCAATCTGGGGCAGGCAAAGGTCTATGGGAAACTTGAGAAAAGGACTTCAATTCGGGGTTGAGAGGGTACTCAGAAGGTTTTATGAAGAAGAGGCACCAGATTTAGGTCCAAGGAACTTTCTTTGGAGATGAGAAGGAGCCTTTTATGTGTGTATGCTGGGGATGAGGGGGTGGACCTAAGGAGAGGAAAACAGTGTGAGGAAAGGCATGAAGAGGGAAAATAAGAGGAAATACTCTGATTTGGCTGGAATCCAGGACATTTGGGCTGAAAAGACAGGTTGGAGCCTTATTCAAAAGAGCCTTGAATGCCAGTCTTATGAGTTTATATTTAATTTTGTAGGCAACCTATATTATACAAATTAATGAAGGTTTTTGAATAAAAATGTGTCAAATTCAGAGCCATATGATAGAATCATTACCACAGTGGTGGTATATCATGTTAAGAAGCAGATAAGGTAGTTAGAAACCATAAAAATAATCCGGAGGTGGATGATAAAGGGCTAAACTAGGATTTCTTTTTTTTAACTTAACACTGAATTAAAATATTTTTGAGTTCTAAATTCTCTCCTGCCTATCCCTCTTACTCCTTCCATATTCATTGAAAAAACAAGCAATATATCATTTATATACATGAAATCATGTAAGCATATTTCCACATTAACCATTGTTTGAAAAAACAACAATAAAAAACAAGAAATAAAAAAGTAACTAAGTGTGCTTTAATCTGTATTCAGAGTACATCAGTACCCCATTTGGAGATACCTAGCACTTTTCATAGGTACTTTGAAATTGTCTAGGATCATTGTATTTACAGTTGATCATTGCAACAATCCTGGGTGTAGAATGTTCTTCTGGTTCTACTCACTTCACTTTGCCTTGGTTCATGTAGATCTTTCCAGCTCTTTCTGAAATCATCCTGTTCATCATTTCTTGTAGCACAACAGTATCCCATCATATTCACATATCACAACTTGTTTAACCATTCCTCAGTTGTTTCCACAGTATCCCCTCAATTTCCAAATCTTTGCCACCACAAAAAAAGCTGCTATAAATATTTTTGTACAAATAGGTCCTTTTTCCTTTTCTTGATCATGGCATGCAGGTCTTAGTCATGGTATTTCTGAATCAAAGTGCATGCAGAATTTTATGTCTCTTTGGATATAGTTCCAAATTGTTCTCCAGAATGGTTGGATCAGTTCACAACTCCACCAGTAATGCAGTATATTTCCACATCCCCTCTAGTATTTATCATTTTCTTTTTTTTATCATGTTAACTAATCTGACAGGTGTGAGATATACCTCAGAGTTGTTTTAATTGCATTTTTCTAATCAATAGTGATTTAGGACATTTTTAAAATTTGGCTATTAATTACTTTCTTCTTCTGAAAATGGCTTGTTCATATCCTTTGACATTTATCAACAGAACAACTCTTATTTTTATGGAGTGGAATTTCTGTAATAATATCATAAGATTTAAAGCTGGAAGGGACCATTGTCTAGCCAAACTCTCCTCATTTTATAGATAAGGAAACTGAAGTCCAGAAGAATTAAATGGCTTGTGTAAGGTCACAACAGGTAGTAAATAATATTAAATGAGATTTTATTCCATTACAGCTTTGCTGCTGTATCCTAAGGATCATAGGGCCTGTCCATCTGACTTGTAGCTGAAACCTTCCATATATGTTTTCTCTCCTCCTAGAATGTGAGTTCCTTGAGAAGAGGGAGTCTGACTTTTCTACTTTCATCCCTAGCACTTAGCATAGTGATTTTTACACATAGTATGTGCTTAATAATTGTTCATTCATTCAACAGAGCTAAGACTCAAACCCATAATCTCTGAGCCCAGATCTATTGCTTTTTTCTGCCATCCCAGGACCCTCTCTTAATGTCAGTGTGAGGAGAGAGGACAGGAGAGATACCTGACATTGTCAGGATGGAATCAACAGGGCTGGAAATTATTTGGATGAGAACAGTGAGAAAGAGGTAAGAGTCAAAGATGACTCAAGTTACAAGCATGGGTGACCAAAAGAATGGTGGTACCATCAATAGATGCAAAAGTTAGGGGAAGGGCAGATTTTAGTGAGAGGAAAGAATACATTTCATTTAAAGTGATAGTGATGTCCAGGAAAAGATATCCGAAATGCATTTGGTGATGCAAAATCAAAGTTCTGTAAAAGTTGAGAATGTCTCTTTGATTTGTGAATTGGCAGCACAGACCAATCAGATTTATTAAGAGAAACCAAATTTGGACAAGAAAAGGCTAAAGGAAAGCAATATTATATAGAATTGTAACTGTGTTTCTTCGAGAAAGACAGATGGGTTAAGAGGCAGTCAACAGGACTCATAGAGGAAGCATTTAATATGGATACAAGAAAGGTCTTGGCTGCTTAGCTACTAGGAGAGGGGAAAGAAAGGGTTAAATGGCCTACACTAAGGAAGAAGATTCTGAGGAGGAAATGGGGATAAAATTAGAAAGGTCTACTAGCTAGGTGCATATGCCAAAATGAACAGAGGGAGCTGACCTGGGAAAGTTTAAAGTTTATCAAAAGATGACTTGGAATCTTTCTGGTTTTCCATAATTTATTACTTTTTAATCCTTATTGTCTGTCATCTTGTCAAATCTAAGACAGAAGAATAGCAAGGGCTAAGCAATTAGGGTTAAATGAAAGCAGGCAGGGTGGTACACCCAGGAATTTTAGTTAGTTGACTGGTTGAGCTCTAATGTCATGACTACCCATAACCAAAAATTGTTTCCTAAGAATGTTTTCTACTTTCATTGTTGGAGAAGGGAGTTGAAAAGATCCGGGGATTTTAGTGGACAGAATGTATTACCATGACTATCTATGCCTGAAGACTCAGTTTCCCAAGAATGTTGTCTAATGTCTTTGATGGAAAGGATGAATGGAAAAAATCTGGGGCTGAAAGCTTACTATGAGTAGTTTGACGTGGCAGCCAAAACTCTAATGTAATCTTGGACTTCATTAAGAAAAAATGAAACTTCTAAGCATAAGGAGTGATACTGCTCTGGTCAGACCACATCTAAAGCATGGTATTCTGTTCTGGAAATTACAATTTAGTTGGGACATTGATAACCTGGAAGGTATTTGGAGAAAGGCTGTCAGATTGGTCAAAGGACTCTGGTCCATGCTGCATATGGGCAAATTGAAACGACTTGACATATTTTAGCCTGGAGGAGAGAGGACTCAGAAGTGATGCATTACCGTTCTTGGATTCTTGAAAGTTTCTCATGTGTAAGATGGTTTGGATAGGTGTTCTGTTTATACCCACAGAGCAAAAACCAGGAGCAACAATAGGCTGACAGTTCCAAAGATACAAATTTGGGCTTCACATTAGGAAAAACCTTCCTGACAGTTGGAGCTGTCCAAAAGTGGAATGGTCTACCTTGAAAGGTAGCAGCTTCCCTTTTGTTGGTATTTGTCCAATCTGTTGTAGTGGAGAGTCTTTGTTAGTATTGGGTTATATATATATATATATATATATATATATGTATATATATATATATATATATATATATATATATA
>NC_058135.1:57096877-57134125 GCF_016433145.1 Gracilinanus agilis
CCCCCCCCCCCCCACGACTTCATGTTGAGTCGTTTTTAAAATAGATCTGGAATGCCATTCTAGTAAGGTGGAGATAGAGAGCTGGCCTTGGAGTCAGGAAAATTCCAAGTTCAAGTGTCACCTTTGGCAAATGGAATGTGTGTGACCCTGGAGAAGTCACTGGATATATGTGCCTTCTAAAAGTTGGTAGGTTATGGAGCAGGTGCTGATCTGCATAGAAATACCCATAAAACCACAGGAAGAAGACCTCATGTGAAATATGCCTGAGTATAGTTGTAGACTGGCAGTTGTTTTCTTTTCACTTCTGTCTAAGAAGCTGCGAAAACAGGTGGTGACCTCAAAAACCTTTATCTTAAGGTCTTGCTTGCTAAAGCATAGCCACTTAGGTTTGCCTACCTGTCCAAAGGCAGCCTCGGTGACCCTTAGCACTGAGGAGGGCAAGGATACCAAGCTGACACGAAGCAGCTGCTGGACCCATTGGAAGGCAGCTGATGGATTGATTGCTGCAGGGCATAACTTTTATTGCTGATCCCAGACTCCTCTCTGGGTATTACTGAATAAACACTGAGCCACTTACTATGTACCAAGCTAAGTCTTCTCTTCTTCTGCTTCTCTACTACCAAGAGTCTCCTCATCTCTGGCCTGCTACCTTGGCTTTGGGCAGTCTCATATAAAGCAGTTTCTTGACCCTTGAATTTCATTTGAGTTCTGTTTTTAAATTTGAAAACTATGGAATCAGGGCCACATTTTATGATGTTAGCTACATCCTAATAATCCTTTTCCTATTGCTTTCCATTTGGCTGGAATTTCTTTCAAGGTAGCAACTTGCTCTGTTAGCATTTAATCTGTTTCATCCTCAACCAATGTTACACCCCCATCAGGGTTGATCTGAAAGTCTGGGGAAATCAAAAGTAGTTGTTTGGGAATGGGGAGAGTGAGACAGAGGAGGGGAAGGGGGGAAGTATGAGGGCTGGATTTAAGGAGCTACTTCCCAAGTCATCAGCTTCATCTAGAAGCAAACTATTCATGTGGTAAAGTAGAAATGTCCTGGATTTGTAGTCAAAAGACCTGGCATAGGATCGTAGATCTGCACTTTATTTCACAGGTATGATCTTATACAAATAGCTCCTCATTTATAAAATGAGTGGCTTGTACTGGATATCCTCTAAGGTACCTTTTAGCTCAAAATCCTACGAACTTGGGAAAGAAAATAAGTTCAAGGCCAGCAGCTCTGAAAGTTTATTTTTTTACTTTAAAAAAAACACATCTTAGAATCAATACTGTGTATTGTTTCCAAGGCAGAAATGTGGTAAAGGGTAGGCAATGGGGGTTAAGTGACTTACTCAGGGTCACACAGAAAGGAAGTGTCTAAGGCCAGAACTGAACGTAGGGCCTCCCATCTCCAGGCCTGGTTCTCAATTTACTGAGCCACCTAGCTAACTGCCCTCTCTTAACAGTTTATTTTTGAATATGTTCTGTATAATGCATCTCAACTTATCTCTTAACTCTTTACTTAGCTCCTGGAACATGTTATTGAGTCATTTTTTAGTCAGGTTTTAACTCTTCTTAGCAGATACTTGAGTGGTTTGCTATTTCCTTCTCTAGGTCAATTTATAGATAAGGAAACTGAGGCAAACAGGATTAAGTGACTTCCCCAGGGTCACACAGCTAGTAAGTTTCTGAGGTCAGATTTTAACTCAGGAAGATGAATCTTCCTGGTTCCAGGCTTGATACTCTATCCACTGTGAAATACAAAAATGCAAGCTATCAGAGTTACAAGTTCTCCATTGAATGTCACTTAGCCTGTGTTTGCCCCTACTATAAAATGGGGATAATAATAGCACCTACCTGCCAGAGTTATTGTGAGGTTAAATATGAAAATATTTGTAAAGCATTTAGCACAGTGCGTGGCACATAGTGGGTGCTATATAAATACTAGTTATTGTTCATATTATTATTAATGAAAGGATTAGTAAAAAGATAAATATTTCATTAGAATAAGGGAAGAGAGGGCCAGCTAGGTGGCTCAGTGGATAGAGTCCAAGGCCTCGAGATAGATCTGGGTCTTGTGTTCAAACTTCACACACTTCAAACACTCCCTAGCTGTGTGACTCTGAGTAAGTCACTTAATCCCATTTGTCAGGCCAAGACCTTCTACCTTGGAAACAATACTCAGTATTGATTCTAAAAAAGAACATACAGGTTTAAAAAGAAATAATAAGGTGGAAATATCTATTCAAGCTTCTGTTTTATATTTGGCATTGTATACAGACCCTGAGAAGAAAGCACATAAACCATTTTAAGCCATTTCAATGAATCATGCTACTACTACCCAGCTCTTGTGAGTGATGGACTAAAGGTGCAGTAATGATACATGTATTTTTCAAGATTGCTTGACTATTTTACAAGGGTTTTGTTTTTCTTTCCCTTCTCTCTCCCATGAAAAGGGAGAGGAAATAGATTTTTGTGAATTGAAAAGAAAATTTATCCAAAGAAATTTTGAGACCATTTCTCTACATAAGAATGGAGAAAATAGATACACAGTTAATCCAAATTGGGCATTTGAAAATGATGCTCTTGAAAGCCAAGGAGAAGATATGGAATTGCTCCCAAATCTATCACCGATAATGGGTAAATAATGAGTTCTAAATAAGTATTTGCATTTGATCTGGAGTGAAACAGATGCATTTAAAAGATCTATAAAATTCTGGAATACAAATTTAAATGGAAGATGATGAAAACAAAGGCTATTACAATTGGTAACATTAGCTTAGGAGGAATATTTTATTACAACTTGAGGACTTGCTCAGAAATAAGAGACAAAGGTAGGAACAAATAGGTACGTGTTTTGGGATGTGGGTTCCTTTTTCTTCCAGACATTTGTGATGGGAATCTGCCTCATTTAACATTTTCTAAAATTAGGAGAAGTGCATAGTAATATATATCTTCAGTGTATACAGATGATACTAATATCTGAAAAGTGAAATTAATTATGGATATATTGGAAGAAAATCTTGTTCTGTATAAAGGGGAAAATAGGGAAGAAGAATTTCATTGTATGCAAGTAAATATTTAGGTTTACTATTTATCAGATATTATGCCAAGTGCTATTCAATTATTATCTCATTTGATCTTCATAATAACCCTGGGAGGTAATTGTTATTATTATTCCCAAAAATTCACCAAAGAAAATAATTACTTACAAACTAAACCACCAAGGGGAAGCTAATGATTCCATGAGGTATCAAGAAGCAATAAAACAATAAAAAAAAGTCTGGAGTGAATGAGAACCAGGAGAACAATATATACTATGAAATCAACACTGTAAAACAATTTTGAAGAACTTAAGAACTCTGATCAAGGTAGCCATCAACTTAGAGTGGCTATACAACACTAGTACAGTATCTCTGAACGTTGTAGAGAAGACTCCACCCATCATGTCAGAGAGATATACAGTTCAGAGGTTCAGTAGTAAGATCCTTTGTTTTAAAATTCTAAGGTTGTCTTGGGATGCCAAAAAAGGGGACACAAGCTAGTGTTAAATTTCCACACTTCCTAAGCACCACTCTATTGACATTGCATTTAAGAGTTGAGGGTCATCTCCATAGCATAAAGAGGCATTGGGAAGAATTAATTTTGGGGAAATTACTGCAATGTATATATTATAGTTTCTTTGTAGAGATTATATCTCAATAATGCCTTTAAAAATAAAGGCGGAGAAAGGGTAGAATTAAAAGGGGGAAACAAGATGGAGTGGAATACACAGATTTTTTTTTTAAACCCTTACCTTCCATCTTGGAGTCAATACTGCGTATTGGCTCTAAGGCAGAAGAGTGGTAAGAGTAGGCAATGGGGGTCAAGTGACTTGCCCAGGGTCACACAGCTGGGAAGTGTCTGAGGTCAGATTTGAACCTAGGACCTCCCATCTCTAGGCCTGGTTCTCAATTCACTGAGCTACCCAGCTGCTCCCTGGAATACACAGATGTTAATCATGACTGTGAATTTGAATGGGATGAACTTGCCCATAAAATGGAAGCAGATAGCAGAGTGGATTAAAAAACAGAATCCTACAATATATTTCCAAGAAACACATTTGAGGCAGATAGACACACAAAATAGAGGTAAGGGACTGGAACAGAATCTACTAGGCTTCAACTGAGATTTTAAAAAAAGTGAGAATAGCAATCATGATCTCAGACTAAGCTAAAGCAAAAAATAGATCTGATTAAAAGAGATAAGAAAGGTAATTAAACTTTGATTAAAGCTAGTATAGACAATGAAGTCATATCAGTACTTAACAAATATGCACCAAATGGTATATCATCCAGATTTTTAAAGAAGAAACTAATAGAGCTTAAGGAGGAAACAAGACAATAAAACTATGCTAGTTTTATACTAGGGACCTCAACCTTCCCCCATTAGAACTAGACAAATCTAACCAAAAAATAAACAAGAAAGAAGTAAAGAAAGTGAATAAAATTTTAGAAAGGTTAGATTCAATAGCTGTCTGGAGAAAACTGAATGGAGATAAAAAGGAATATGCCTTCTTTTCAGCAGCAACATGGTACATACACAAAAACTGTCCATGTAGTAAGGCATAAAAACTTCACAACCAAATGCAGAAATGTAATGAATACAAGTTTTTCAGATTATAATGGAATAAAATTTATAATCATTAAGGGTTCATGGAAAGGGAAATTAAAAATTTATTGGAAACTAATCATTCTTCAAAAGGGGTAGGTCAAGGAACAAATCATAGAAACAATTACTGACTTCATTAAAAAGAATGATGAGGAGGAGACAACAAATTAAAATGTATTGGCTACAGCCAAAGTAGTACTTAGGGAGAAATTTCTATCCCTGAGTGCTTATATTAATAAAACAAAGAAAAAACAGATCAACAAATTGGGCACACAACTAAAAAAAACTAGAAAAAGAGCAAATTAAAAATCCCCAGTTATAGACTAAACTAGAAATCTAAAAAATCAAAGGAGAAATTAATAAAATTGAAAGTAAAAGAACTATTAAACTAATAAATAAGAATAGGAGTTAGTTCTATGGGGGGGGGACCTCAAATAAAGTAAAGCATTGGTTCATTTGATTTTAAAAAAGGAAAGAAGAGGATCAAATTACCAATATCAAAAATGAAAACAATGAATTTGCCTCCATTGAAGAGGAAATTAAAGCAGTCATGAGGAGCTATTTTGCCCAATTTTATATGATAACAAATTTGATGATCTAAATGAAATGGCTGGATAGCTACAAAAACATAAATTGCCTAGATTAATAGAAGAGGAAATAGAATATTTAAATAATCCCATCTCAGAAAAAGAAATTGAACAAGCCATCAAGGAACTTCCTAAGAAAAAATCCCCAGGACCAGATAGATTCGCAAGTGAATTATATCAAACATTTAAGGAACAATTAATCCCAAACCTATATAAATTATTTGGCAAAAGAAGGAGTCCTACAAAATTCTTTTTATGACATAAACAGGGTGCTGATACCTAAATCAGAAACAAAAAAAAAGAAAGAAAATTCCAGACCAATTTCCTTAAAAACAAATACTGATACAAAAATCTCAAAATTGATACAAAAATACTAGCAAAGAGATTACAGCAATATATCATAAGGATTATTCACTATGACCAGGTGGGATTTATACTAGGAAGGCAGGGCTGGTTTAATATTAGGAAAACTATCGGCATAATTGACCATATCAATAACCAAAATAACAGAAATCACACAATTATCTCATTAGATGCAGAAAAGGCCTTAAAAAATTATAACACCCATTCCTATTAAAAATCCCAGAAAGAGCAAAAAGACTCCAGCAAGTGATCACGAGGATTATTCACTATGATCAGGTGGGATTTATACCAGGAATGCAAGGATGGTTTAATAGTAGGAAAACCATCCACATAATTTACCATATCAACATCCAAACCAACAGAAATCACATGATTATTTCAATAGATGCAGAAAAAGCCTTTGACAAAATACAACACTCATTCCTATTGAAAACACTAGAAAGTATAGGAATAGAAGAGCCTTTCCTAAAAATAATAAACAGTATATATTTAAAACCATCAGCAATGGGGATAAATTAGAAGCTTTTCCAGTAAGATCAGGAGTGAAACAAGGATGCCCATTATCACCTCTATTATTTAACATTGTACTAGAAACACTAGCAGTAGCAATCAGAGAAGAAAAAGAAATTAAAGGTATTAAAATAGGCAATGAGGAGACTAAACTATCACTTTTTGCAGATTATATGATGCTCTGCTTAAAAAGTCCTAAAGAATCAATTAAAAAGCTAGTGGAAATAATCAACAACTTTAGCAAAGTTGCAGGATATAAAATAAACCCACATAAGTCAACAGCATTTCTATATATTTCCAACACATATCAGCAGTAAGAGTTAGAAAGAGAAATTCCATTTAAAACCACCCTGGATAATATAAAATATTTAGGAATCTATTTGCCACGACAAACACAGAAACTATATGAACAAACTACAAAATATTTTCCCCACAATTAAAACTAGATCTAAACAATTGGAAAAACATTAATTGCTCATGGGTAGGATGAGCTTACATAATAAAAATGACAATCCTACCCAAATTAATGTATTTATCCAGTGCCATACCTATAAATATCAAAAACTTCTCTATTGAGTTAGAAAAAATAACAAAGTTCATTTGGAAAAATAAAAAATCAAGAATATCAAGGGAAATAATGAAAAATTGTGAAGGAAGGTGGCCTAGCAATATCAGATCTTAAACTGTACTATAAAGCCACAGTCATCAAAACAACTTGGTACTGGCTAAGAGACAGAAGGGAGAATCAGTGGAATAGACTACCTCAGCAAGCTAGTGTTCGATAAATCCAAAGATCCCACCTTTTGGGACAAAACCTCACTATTTGACAAAAACTGCTGGGAAAACTGGAAAACAATGTGGGAGAGATTAGGTCTAGATCAACATCTTACACCCTACACCAAGATAAATTCAGAATGGGTGAATGATTTAAATATATAGATTTACCCCTAATTCTATTCAATGGAATGGATTAGGGGTAAATGACCTCAGTAATCTAGTGTTTGATAAACTCAAAGATCCCAGCTTTTGGAATAAGAACTCACTATTTTGACAAAAATTGCTGGAAATTTGGAAAACAGTATGGCAAAAATTAGGGATATATCAACATCTTATACCCTGTACCTAGATAAGGTCAAAGTGGATATATGATGTAGATATAAAGGGTGATATACATAAATTAGGGAAATATAGAATAGTTTACCTGTCAGATCTATGGAGAAGGAAAGAATTTATGACCAAACAAAAGAGATTGAGAACATTACAAGATGGAAAATGAATAATTTTGATTACATTAAAGTAAAAAGGTTTTATACAAATAAAACCAATAAAATCAAGAATAGAAGGGAAATAACAAACTGAGAAAAAAATTTTATAACACTTCTCTGTTTCTCATTTATATTTCTCAAATTTCTCAAATATATAATTAAACCTGATTTATAAGAAAACAAGTCATTTCCCAAATGACAAATGGTCAAAGGATATGAAGAGGCAGTTTTCAGATGTAAAATCAAAGCTATCAATAATCATATGAAAAAATGTTCTAAATCCCTCTTGATTAGAGAAATGCAAATTAAAACAACTCTGAGGTACTACCTCACACCTATCAGTTTGGTTAATATGATAGTAAAGGAAAATGATGTGTTGGAGGGGATGTGGAAAAATTGGGACACAAATACATTGCTTGTGGAACTGTGAACTGATCCATTCTGGAGGGCAATTTGGAATTATGCCCAAAAGTCTATTAAACAATGCATACCTTTTGATCCAGTAATACCACTATTAGATCTATGGGGAAAACCTACTTGTGCAAAAATATTCATAGCTACTCTTTTAGTGATGGCAAATAATTGGAAACTAAAGAGATGTCTATCAATTGGGGAATAGCTTCCTAGGTTCAAATCTGACCTCAGACACTTCCTTGCTATGCGACACCAGCAAGTCACTTAACCCCCATTGTCTAGCCCTTACCACTTTTCTGCCTTGGAACCAATATACAGTATTGATTCCAAGATGGAAGGTAAGGTTTTTTTTTTAATTGAGGAATAGCTGAATAAATTTTTGTATATGATGGTGATGGAATACTATTGTGCTTTGAGAAATGATGAACAAGATGATTTCAGAGAAAGCTGGAAAGACCTACATGAAGTGATGCAAAATGAAATAAGCAGAACTAGGAAAACATTGTACATAGTAACAGCAATATTGTGGAATGATCAACTGTGATAGACTTAGCTTTTAATGGCAATACAGTGATCCAGGACAGTTCTCAGGGACTTAGGACAAAGAATGCTGTCCACCTCCAGAGAAGGAGCTGTTGGAGTCAGAATGCAGATCAAAGCATATGATTTTCCAGTTGTTTATTTGGATTTATGTGTGGGGGTTTTGGTTTTATAAGATTATTCATTTACAAAAATGAACACTATGGAAATATATTTTACATGATAATCCCTGTATAACCCGGATCGAATTGCCTGCCAGCAACAGGAGGGGAAATGGAAGAGGAGAGAAAGATGTTTGATCATATAACTTAGGAAAACTTGTGTAGAAATGCGTTATAACATGCAATTGGTAATAAATAAATAAAATTAAATATGGTACACTAGGGAAACCAAAATGGCAGAGTAGAGAAAGCATTCAGCTGAGCTCTCCAACATTCCCCTCCAACAACTTAAAAATAATGTCTCAAATTGAATTCTAGTATGACAGAGCCAACAAAAAGTGCTACATAAATGCTATCAGTGTTGTTGTACAGATCATCTCTCCTACTAAGCTGTAAGGCTATGGCAATCAGAAATAGTACAATTTCCTTTCTCATGCCCCTTGACTTCTACACATTGCCTTACACATAGTACATAGGGCTTCTGTGTCCGGAAGGATATGTTCCAAGACACTGTGGATGGCTGAAATCATGGCTAGAAGTGAACACCTGCTGATCCCATATGCAATGTATTTTTCTCATACATGTATATATATAATAAAGTTTCACTGACAAACACAGTAAGATATTACCAACACCCTCATCTGCCTTGGACGTGTTCCAAGCCCAGAACCATGAGAGTACCCAAGCCCATCCAGACAGTTCTCACATTAACTTTTAACTTGATATTAACTTTACTGTGTAGTGCTATGCTCTCTCTCCCAGCTCTTGCCCCTTGGCTCAGACTCCATGGCCACCTATTCCTCATCCCCTAAAACAACAACAACAACAAGACCTTCTGAGGGAAACTGAAAGCAGAAGAACTCACCAGAGGTCTTCTGGACCTCAGGGCATAAACCTTGTGCCAGCCTCCTTCCTCCTTCCCCTAGAATGACCATGGGTAACTAACCAAGGAGAGGGAAACCCTGGATAAGGGAGGGACTACCATAAATTGTAAATAGTTGCTAAATTAGTTTGGATTTTCACAAACTGTTTTCATGTAGGGCTATGTGGTTCCTTGCCCTCACTCTCATCCAGGGCATTATTCTACTCTCAGGGCAAGAACTTCAGATGGGGAGGGAGAGTAGGGAGTGGACAGGGTTATACAGATTTCAGAATGTGTGTTTTTAAATTTGTCACAAATGTCAGGGCTAGTAGTAGAGCTGAGCTTTGGTCTTAGCCTTGCATCAGACCCATATTAGTGGTGTCCCCATGGTCCACAAGCCATTTGACCTCTTGGTACTCCCAGATAGAGTTCTCTTAGACCAGTGATGGGCAAACTTTTTAAAGAGGGGGCCAAAAAAAAGGAAATGCTCATCTGTCAGACTGCTTCTAAGGCAACTCTTTTGAAGTTTCATTGTATTGTATCCTACTCAGATAGAACATTTCAGGAGGCTGCATCTGGCCCGCAGGCCTTAGTTTGCCCTTAGACACAGTGGCTAAACTGCATGGGTGGAGGGAGGAAGTTTTCACACTGGGAATCCCCTACCATGATGAAATCTCAGGCCCCGAGCAAACCAAATAAAATGTCACAAGATCCTGACCAACTAGAATGTTGATGATGCTCACCTCCTTTTTTAGCTGTTAGTTTCATTCTGAGATCAGCATATGAATGTTAATATTTATTTTTTAAAACTCTTGTGGTAAAAAATTTATTTCATAAGTCACTGATTTTTAAAATGTAGTGATCAGGGACCTAAGGGGGTTGCTTAGAGTATATATCTTTACTTTTTACTTCCCCAGAAAACTTTGCATAATAATTTATATTATAGCTCCATTTGAGGGGAGATAGTAAAAGAAACTAATAGCTAGAAAAGATCTGGGTAGAGTGCTAGCTCTTCCTTTATGACTTGTCCTAGGAATAAATCTGTTCCAGTCATTCTAGGCAAGTAGCTTAACCTGTATGAAAGTATTTGTTATGAACACCTCAGCCTTTTATACGGAGCATGTAGGAGGTGAAGTGGGACAAAGGATCTCTTCTGAAGTCAGGAAAACTCATCTTCCTGAGTTCAAATCTGGTCTCAGACACTTACAGATTTTGGTACCCTGGACAAGACAGATAACCCTGTTTACCTCCATTTCCTCATCTGTCAAATGAGCTGGAGAAGAAAATAATAAATCACTCCAGTATCTTTAACAAGAAAACCACAAATGGGGTCACAAAGAGTTGGACACAACTGAAAATGACTGAATAACTCAACAAAAGGAAGAGTTAGGACTAGACGATACATATCTAAGGTCTCTTGTCATCACTAAAATGCTGTGGATTTTATATTGTCACCTCTTCATTCATGGGTTCTATGGAAATCAATACTGTAATCCAAATACTTAAATCAAGAGTGACCAAATTATGATATTGTTCCACTGTGGGCTATCATGAGGGAACCACTGGACACCTAGTATCTAGGTATCATCATCCTTGACATTGTCCCTGGGCCCTATTACCAAATCCATTCTACCTTTGTAACACATAGAGCCTCTTTTCTTTTCTTTTTTAAAAAACTCTTGCCTTCTGTTCTAGTAACAATTCTAGGGCAAAAGGGCAGGGGCTAGGCAAAGAGGTGACTTGCACAGGGTCACAGAGTTAGCAAGAATCTGAGGCCAGATTTGAACCCAGGAGCTCCAGACTCCAGTGGCATTTTATGCACTATGCCACCTAGCTGCCTACTGACCTTTTTTCTTTTCTGACACTGTGATGACTCTGGGGTAGGCCCTTATCACATCATGCCCAGACTACTGAAATGACCCTCCCTGCCTCAAGTTTCTCCCTACTCCTGTCTATTATCACTATAGTAACTTTCCTAAAACACAAATCTGACCATTATCATCCAATTCAGTAAATTCTAGTGGCTGCCATTTACTTCTAGAATCAAATTTAAATGACTCTGCTTTGGTGTTCAAAGCCCTTCAAAACTTGTCCCCTTCCTACTTTTTCACTCTTATCATACCTTTCCCCCCTATACTTAATGATCCAGTGACAGAATCCTCACAGAAGACACTCCATATCCTGCTTCTATGCATTTTCACCCAGTGTCCTCCATGCCTGAAAGTCATCTCCATCTCTCCTGGTTTCCTTGGCTTCCTGGCCCTTCCTCGATGTTAATGGTTCTCCTTTGTTATCATCTCCAATTTATTTGGTGTNAAGCTAGTGTTCGATAAATCCAAAGATCCCACCTTTTGGGACAAAACCTCACTATTTGACAAAAACTGCTGGGAAAACTGGAAAACAATGTGGGAGAGATTAGGTCTAGATCAACATCTTACACCCTACACCAAGATAAATTCAGAATGGGTGAATGATTTAAATATATAGATTTACCCCTAATTCTATTCAATGGAATGGATTAGGGGTAAATGACCTCAGTAATCTAGTGTTTGATAAACTCAAAGATCCCAGCTTTTGGAATAAGAACTCACTATTTTGACAAAAATTGCTGGAAATTTGGAAAACAGTATGGCAAAAATTAGGGATATATCAACATCTTATACCCTGTACCTAGATAAGGTCAAAGTGGATATATGATGTAGATATAAAGGGTGATATACATAAATTAGGGAAATATAGAATAGTTTACCTGTCAGATCTATGGAGAAGGAAAGAATTTATGACCAAACAAAAGAGATTGAGAACATTACAAGATGGAAAATGAATAATTTTGATTACATTAAAGTAAAAAGGTTTTATACAAATAAAACCAATAAAATCAAGAATAGAAGGGAAATAACAAACTGAGAAAAAAATTTTATAACACTTCTCTGTTTCTCATTTATATTTCTCAAATTTCTCAAATATATAATTAAACCTGATTTATAAGAAAACAAGTCATTTCCCAAATGACAAATGGTCAAAGGATATGAAGAGGCAGTTTTCAGATGTAAAATCAAAGCTATCAATAATCATATGAAAAAATGTTCTAAATCCCTCTTGATTAGAGAAATGCAAATTAAAACAACTCTGAGGTACTACCTCACACCTATCAGTTTGGTTAATATGATAGTAAAGGAAAATGATGTGTTGGAGGGGATGTGGAAAAATTGGGACACAAATACATTGCTTGTGGAACTGTGAACTGATCCATTCTGGAGGGCAATTTGGAATTATGCCCAAAAGTCTATTAAACAATGCATACCTTTTGATCCAGTAATACCACTATTAGATCTATGGGGAAAACCTACTTGTGCAAAAATATTCATAGCTACTCTTTTAGTGATGGCAAATAATTGGAAACTAAAGAGATGTCTATCAATTGGGGAATAGCTTCCTAGGTTCAAATCTGACCTCAGACACTTCCTTGCTATGCGACACCAGCAAGTCACTTAACCCCCATTGTCTAGCCCTTACCACTTTTCTGCCTTGGAACCAATATACAGTATTGATTCCAAGATGGAAGGTAAGGTTTTTTTTTTAATTGAGGAATAGCTGAATAAATTTTTGTATATGATGGTGATGGAATACTATTGTGCTTTGAGAAATGATGAACAAGATGATTTCAGAGAAAGCTGGAAAGACCTACATGAAGTGATGCAAAATGAAATAAGCAGAACTAGGAAAACATTGTACATAGTAACAGCAATATTGTGGAATGATCAACTGTGATAGACTTAGCTTTTAATGGCAATACAGTGATCCAGGACAGTTCTCAGGGACTTAGGACAAAGAATGCTGTCCACCTCCAGAGAAGGAGCTGTTGGAGTCAGAATGCAGATCAAAGCATATGATTTTCCAGTTGTTTATTTGGATTTATGTGTGGGGGTTTTGGTTTTATAAGATTATTCATTTACAAAAATGAACACTATGGAAATATATTTTACATGATAATCCCTGTATAACCCGGATCGAATTGCCTGCCAGCAACAGGAGGGGAAATGGAAGAGGAGAGAAAGATGTTTGATCATATAACTTAGGAAAACTTGTGTAGAAATGCGTTATAACATGCAATTGGTAATAAATAAATAAAATTAAATATGGTACACTAGGGAAACCAAAATGGCAGAGTAGAGAAAGCATTCAGCTGAGCTCTCCAACATTCCCCTCCAACAACTTAAAAATAATGTCTCAAATTGAATTCTAGTATGACAGAGCCAACAAAAAGTGCTACATAAATGCTATCAGTGTTGTTGTACAGATCATCTCTCCTACTAAGCTGTAAGGCTATGGCAATCAGAAATAGTACAATTTCCTTTCTCATGCCCCTTGACTTCTACACATTGCCTTACACATAGTACATAGGGCTTCTGTGTCCGGAAGGATATGTTCCAAGACACTGTGGATGGCTGAAATCATGGCTAGAAGTGAACACCTGCTGATCCCATATGCAATGTATTTTTCTCATACATGTATATATATAATAAAGTTTCACTGACAAACACAGTAAGATATTACCAACACCCTCATCTGCCTTGGACGTGTTCCAAGCCCAGAACCATGAGAGTACCCAAGCCCATCCAGACAGTTCTCACATTAACTTTTAACTTGATATTAACTTTACTGTGTAGTGCTATGCTCTCTCTCCCAGCTCTTGCCCCTTGGCTCAGACTCCATGGCCACCTATTCCTCATCCCCTAAAACAACAACAACAACAAGACCTTCTGAGGGAAACTGAAAGCAGAAGAACTCACCAGAGGTCTTCTGGACCTCAGGGCATAAACCTTGTGCCAGCCTCCTTCCTCCTTCCCCTAGAATGACCATGGGTAACTAACCAAGGAGAGGGAAACCCTGGATAAGGGAGGGACTACCATAAATTGTAAATAGTTGCTAAATTAGTTTGGATTTTCACAAACTGTTTTCATGTAGGGCTATGTGGTTCCTTGCCCTCACTCTCATCCAGGGCATTATTCTACTCTCAGGGCAAGAACTTCAGATGGGGAGGGAGAGTAGGGAGTGGACAGGGTTATACAGATTTCAGAATGTGTGTTTTTAAATTTGTCACAAATGTCAGGGCTAGTAGTAGAGCTGAGCTTTGGTCTTAGCCTTGCATCAGACCCATATTAGTGGTGTCCCCATGGTCCACAAGCCATTTGACCTCTTGGTACTCCCAGATAGAGTTCTCTTAGACCAGTGATGGGCAAACTTTTTAAAGAGGGGGCCAAAAAAAAGGAAATGCTCATCTGTCAGACTGCTTCTAAGGCAACTCTTTTGAAGTTTCATTGTATTGTATCCTACTCAGATAGAACATTTCAGGAGGCTGCATCTGGCCCGCAGGCCTTAGTTTGCCCTTAGACACAGTGGCTAAACTGCATGGGTGGAGGGAGGAAGTTTTCACACTGGGAATCCCCTACCATGATGAAATCTCAGGCCCCGAGCAAACCAAATAAAATGTCACAAGATCCTGACCAACTAGAATGTTGATGATGCTCACCTCCTTTTTTAGCTGTTAGTTTCATTCTGAGATCAGCATATGAATGTTAATATTTATTTTTTAAAACTCTTGTGGTAAAAAATTTATTTCATAAGTCACTGATTTTTAAAATGTAGTGATCAGGGACCTAAGGGGGTTGCTTAGAGTATATATCTTTACTTTTTACTTCCCCAGAAAACTTTGCATAATAATTTATATTATAGCTCCATTTGAGGGGAGATAGTAAAAGAAACTAATAGCTAGAAAAGATCTGGGTAGAGTGCTAGCTCTTCCTTTATGACTTGTCCTAGGAATAAATCTGTTCCAGTCATTCTAGGCAAGTAGCTTAACCTGTATGAAAGTATTTGTTATGAACACCTCAGCCTTTTATACGGAGCATGTAGGAGGTGAAGTGGGACAAAGGATCTCTTCTGAAGTCAGGAAAACTCATCTTCCTGAGTTCAAATCTGGTCTCAGACACTTACAGATTTTGGTACCCTGGACAAGACAGATAACCCTGTTTACCTCCATTTCCTCATCTGTCAAATGAGCTGGAGAAGAAAATAATAAATCACTCCAGTATCTTTAACAAGAAAACCACAAATGGGGTCACAAAGAGTTGGACACAACTGAAAATGACTGAATAACTCAACAAAAGGAAGAGTTAGGACTAGACGATACATATCTAAGGTCTCTTGTCATCACTAAAATGCTGTGGATTTTATATTGTCACCTCTTCATTCATGGGTTCTATGGAAATCAATACTGTAATCCAAATACTTAAATCAAGAGTGACCAAATTATGATATTGTTCCACTGTGGGCTATCATGAGGGAACCACTGGACACCTAGTATCTAGGTATCATCATCCTTGACATTGTCCCTGGGCCCTATTACCAAATCCATTCTACCTTTGTAACACATAGAGCCTCTTTTCTTTTCTTTTTTAAAAAACTCTTGCCTTCTGTTCTAGTAACAATTCTAGGGCAAAAGGGCAGGGGCTAGGCAAAGAGGTGACTTGCACAGGGTCACAGAGTTAGCAAGAATCTGAGGCCAGATTTGAACCCAGGAGCTCCAGACTCCAGTGGCATTTTATGCACTATGCCACCTAGCTGCCTACTGACCTTTTTTCTTTTCTGACACTGTGATGACTCTGGGGTAGGCCCTTATCACATCATGCCCAGACTACTGAAATGACCCTCCCTGCCTCAAGTTTCTCCCTACTCCTGTCTATTATCACTATAGTAACTTTCCTAAAACACAAATCTGACCATTATCATCCAATTCAGTAAATTCTAGTGGCTGCCATTTACTTCTAGAATCAAATTTAAATGACTCTGCTTTGGTGTTCAAAGCCCTTCAAAACTTGTCCCCTTCCTACTTTTTCACTCTTATCATACCTTTCCCCCCTATACTTAATGATCCAGTGACAGAATCCTCACAGAAGACACTCCATATCCTGCTTCTATGCATTTTCACCCAGTGTCCTCCATGCCTGAAAGTCATCTCCATCTCTCCTGGTTTCCTTGGCTTCCTGGCCCTTCCTCGATGTTAATGGTTCTCCTTTGTTATCATCTCCAATTTATTTGGTGTATGCTTTATTTTTATTTTATTATTTATATTTATATATTTACATATTTAATTATAATATATAATATTTTTTGTTATATAAATAATATATTTGTAATATATAATATAAATTATATGGTTATAGATAATGAAATATATCTTTTTAAAATATATATATTTATATTATTTCTAGTTGTATGCAGGTTGTGGCATTAGATTGTAAGTTCCTTGAGGCTGTTATAAGAGAATTAGGGAAAGTTTAGCAAGAGGCATAAGTTAGCTGGAGAAGGTTCCAAGCATGGAATGGTGGAGGGAGACTTCTTTTTCTGAAAGACTTTCTGGATGCCACTGCTGGCAATTAGAGGTTTTTCTCAGCTGCTGGAGGTGAAGAGCCCAGAAAAATAATTGTCTCCTGTAAAACCATCTGCCCTGGGAAAGATCAAGTTGAGCAGTGAATCTGGTTTGATTGGTGGACATATCAACCCAGTTCAGCTCCTTGACTTTACCCCTTTTGTGGATGTACTTGCTGTGACTCCTGGTGGCTGTGAACATCGCTGGAACAGAAGTAGACCCAGTAGTGAGACATCCAAATTCCTCCTAACCTGCCAGGCTTGACCTGACAGCCTGTTTTAAATGACAGAGTAGAGTGTTTGTCCCACCTTTCCAGTCCCTGGAGTCTGTCCTTAGATACCTAGTTTAAGTGTGACCTCTCCCTACATTTCTTACCCTTAAACTCATTATTAAACTGTGTTTAATAACTTCCTTTTGTTCCTTCTCCACAACCCAGAGGGCCCACTATAGTTTAAAAGGAATCCCTGGCAGAGTTTGGTCTGGATGACAGTTGATCTCAACTGCCACCACTCATTCCCCAAGACCTGTGTTTGTGGGGGTGGGTGAGATTTCCCAGTGTGTTATTGTGGGTCAGGCAGTTAACCCACTTTAACCCTTTATTCCTCCTTCATTCTCTTTTCCCTCTAAGAAGTTGGGACGCTGACCTCTCGTGGGTTGTGTAACTAGTTAGCCTTGTTCATGGGGAGTAATTGCAATCCCTGATCCCCATCACAGATGGGATTGAACAGGTTACCTATGCCTGCCGGCATAGGGTAGGCACATGCTGAGCCAGTCAGTGTAGCTTGCGTGTAGCCCCAGACATCTAAGGGCATCACACACCTGTTATTGCTTAATCTCGGGTGGCTGAACACCACTTGTCCCTCTAACAAGGTCAATGTCTATTTTTTATCTTTCCTTGTTTTCTCAACACTTAGTCCAGTGCTTGGCACATTGTAGATGTTAAGTAAATGTCTGTTGGCTTAATTCGAGAAAAAAGATGTAGGTAGATCAACTCAAAACCATCACTATTGATGGAAGTAACATGGAATCATCCTTTACTAAAAGTGGTATTATCTTTTTTTAATAAATGAAAGGATTATTATTGTCAGGAATTTTTTTCTAGCTCCTTAACCTAAAACTTTTCACTACAACTTTAGCCTCAAAAGAAGGGAAAAGGAGAAAAAAATCCCAAGAAAAAACCTGCTCATTGACCCCTAGAGATCTCTTTACATATCTGGCCTAATTATTTTTAAATTCCATGTGATGGCTTGCTGTTGTCTAGTTGTTTCACTTGTGTCTGACTCTAAGTGACCCCCTTTGGAGTTTTCTTGGTAAAGATTCTTGAGTGGTTTGCCATTTTCTCCTTCTGCTCATTTTACAGAGGAGGAAACTAAAGTTAACAGGGGCTATTGACTTGCCCAGGGTCACCCAGTTAGTGTTTGAGGCCAAATTTGAACCCAAGAAGATGAATTCCTGACTCTAAGTTCAGACTATCTACTGCATCACCTGGCTATCTGATGGTTCTATAACTCATCATAATTATTCATACTTTCCCTCAAAGTCCTTAATCATGTTTCTCCTTCAGTAGCCAATCTATTTAGGAGCTATGTTATCCTATTAGTAAATAATATCTGATAGTAAAGATTTATGATTCTAAGATAAAATCAGTGCCTCTAAAATATGAGAAACTGGGGGCTGAGACTTGGGGGAGGGAAACATTTGCATCTGATATATCTGATAAAGCTGTTATTTTAATGCCTTTCTGCTCTTCTGCCTTGGAACCAATACACAGAATTTGATTCTAAGACAGAAATGAAGAGTTTTTAATTAAATAAAAAAAGGAATTTCAGGAACTCAAAAGAAACATGCACAAATTTGGAGAAATCTTCATCCTAAATGTTCACACAGAATATTTGTGCCCAGCCTGTGGTAGGGCCTTCCATGGTCATATTAGTCAGATCAGCCACAATCAGACATGCTGCATGTGGACCCCAACATACTACTGTCATTTTAGTTCTCTTGGAGTACTGATGTGGTTAAGGTAATTGGGTCTTATCCAAAGGATTGACGATGGCTCAAACTAACTTCATTGGAAGGAAACCAGCTTTATTTTAAGAGAATAAAGTAACAGTCACTAGTATAGTAAGTAATTAAGGGAAGGGAAGGAGGTATGGTAAGTAAAGGGAGAGAATGAAAGAGTATAAGTGAGGGAGAGGGGAGGGGAGGAGGGAGAGAGAGTGAGACCAAAGGGGGAGAAGGAGGGAGAGAAAGAGGGAGAAACAGAAGAGGGAGGAGACAGAGAAGGCCAGAGATAGACAGAGGGGAAGAGAGATGGGGGAGAGGGAGACAGAGGGGGAGAGAGAGGTGGGGAGAGGGAGAGAAAAGAGAGGAGAGGGAGAGACAGAGACAGGAAGAAAGAAGGAAAGAACGAGAAAAGGGGAGAGAGGAGGGAGAAGGAGAGAAGACGGAAGGGGAGATAGAAGACAGTGAAGAGAGGGAGGGAGGAAGGGAGGGAGAGAGACAAAGAGAGACGGAAAGGGAGAGAACAAGATTGGGTACAGGTCTTCTGGAATATTTTAGTTACTAAGGAAGGGGTCATTTGTTTTGGGCAGTTGTTGCCCAGTCATTTGGGAGGAACTGATGGTCCACTTTGGTCTACATATCTTTACCCTACATTTCATGTTTGTCTGCTCAGGGAATAGCAAATTGCAATGTAAATGGGATGCTAATGATATGTTAAACACCCTGGGGCAACTTTCAACCTAATTTCAGTCTTTTCTGGGCAGACTCTAAGAAAGGCCTGAGTGTGAAAACTGAGCATTGTTTGAACCTAGTCCGGTGTAACAGAAACTGAACCACCTGTACTTGCTGTTCAGAGATCCAACCAAAGACCTAAGTTATGTCTAAAGACAGATGTGAGGAGTTTTCTCCCAATTGTGAATCTAAGCAACTCATACATTTTTTATGAAAGGTAGCTCCATTTAATCAGCTAGTTATTGTTTCCATGTTCTTTTGTTTGTGTACAGCTTTTTGGCAGGGTCTGTAGGACACTTCAGCCCACATCAGTACAAAGGACAACAACCAACCAACCAGTAGACTTATTCCAACAGAAGCAACCAAAAAACAACCACTGCCACCAATTGATGGAGCTGGGATTCAGACCTAACTCTCCTGTCTCCCAACTCTCTATTTTCCCCAAGCTAAAGTAGGCAATCAATTGCACAATTAGCCATAACATCATAACTCACTTTTGAAAGAGGGTGGAATCCTACAGGTGGATGAGATAGAAATTCCCTGAGGCTGTGTCTTCTACTCTTTAGCCTCCCTTTTCTTCCTTCCCAGGTCTTAATACAGTTCAATGCTCTATGGAGGTAGGAGAGTTTCCAAGAAAGAAAGGGATGAGATAAAATTCGTATCATAGGGGCAGATAGGTGGCTCAGTGGTAGGTAGGTCAACCTGGGTTCAAATGAGACTTCAGATACTTCTTAGCTTTGTGACCCCGGGACAAGTTATTTAACTCTGATTGCCTAGCCCTGGACATTCTTTTGTCTTGAACTGATATTAAGAGAGAAGATAAAAGTTTTTTTTTTAAATAGTATTATAGACTTGAAGGGAGTTCAGAAGCCCTCTGGTCGAACTCCCTCATTTTACGTTGAGAAAAACTGATGCCTTGGGATGTTTGCTCATGGAAATAATTAAGCATCAGACACAGAATTTGAACCCATATTCTCTGACTCCAGAGCCAAAATGCTTTCCCTCCCTAGGGACTGCCTCCTACAAAAGGACATCAGGTTTGGCTATGCCCAGTGTAATTTTATTCCTTTTATTTTGCTTCTTTCCCCAGGCATCGTGTTTGCACATTATGGTCCAATCTGGCGACAACAGAGAAAGTTCTCCCATTCAACCCTTCGACATTTCGGACTGGGAAAGCTCAGCCTGGAGCCCAAAATTATCGAGGAGTTTAAGTATGTCAAGGAGGAAATTCAGAAACATGGAGGAAACCCCTTTAGCCCTTTCCCCATCATCAGCAATGCCGTCTCCAACATCATCTGTTCCCTTTGCTTCGGCCAGCGCTTTGAGTATAACAACAGTGACTTTAAGAAAATGCTGGACCTCATGTCTCGAGGGTTAGAGATCAGCATCAACAGCCAGATTCTGCTCATCAACATATGCTCTTGGCTTTACTACCTTCCCTTTGGACTCTTCAAGGAAATGAGACAGATTGAAAAGGATCTAACTGTTTTCCTGAAAGGAATCATCAGAGAACATCGGGAGGCCTTAGACAAGGAGAATCCCCAGGACTTCATTGATATGTACCTTCTCCATATGGAAGAGGAGATGAAGAGTAACAGCAACAGTAGTTTTGATGAAGACTACTTATTTCACATCATTGGAGATCTCTTCATTGCTGGAACTGATACTACAACCAACACTTTACTATGGTGCCTTCTATACATGTCATTGAACCCCGAGGTGCAAGGTAATTGCTGCTTCTGGTATCCATGTCCTTCAGGTAGGAGCAATCAACCAAGTGATCAATAAACATTAGGCTCCTGTGCTAAGCTTTGAAGATACAAAGAGGTAAAAGACTGTTTCTGCCCTTTAGGAACTTAAATTCGAATGGAATAGGCAGTATGCAAATAAATAATGTAGGGCAACTAGTTGGTACAATGGAGAGAGCACTGGGCTTGGAATCATGAGTTCAAATCTGGCCTTGGCATTTTGTGGCCCTGGGTAAGTCACTTTTTTTTAACCTCTTACCTTAATGGGATTAAGTGACTCCTAGGCAAGTCACTCTAACCTTGTTTGTCTCAATTTCCTCATCTGTAAAATAAGGGGGAGAAGGAAATGGCAAACCACTCCAGGATATTTGCCAAGAAAACCCCAAATGGGTTTTAAAAGTAGGAAGGCACAAGAATTGAGGGGGTGAGGGAAAGCTTCCTGTAGATCTTATGGGATCATAGGATTCAGAGGTAGAAGGACTCTTGGTGGCCACTTAGTCCAACCATTTCATTTTACAAAGGAAGAAACTGATGCTTAAGGAGGAAACTGAAGCTAAGTGAGTGGTTCAAGTTTTCAGAGTTGATAAGTAACAGTTGTTGAGATTTGAACACAGGTCCTCTGACCACCTGGACCCTTCCTACCTTTCCAGTCTCTTTATACCTTAACATTCCTTTTCCTTCCCTCCTCCCAATATTCTGAGATCCATTGACTTTCCCTTCCTGAGATCCTTGCTTTTCCACTTACAAGATGCTCTATCTCCAGACTGTTCTCCATGCCTACAATACTCTCTCTCTTCATCTCTGCCTCCTGGCTTCCCTCAAGTCCCAGCCAAAATTCTGCCTTCTGTGAGAAGCCTTTCTTTTTTAACTTTTTTTAGAAATTTTATTTAATTGATTAAGAAAAATTTTCCATGTTTACATGAATCATGTTCTTTCCTTCCCTTCTTCCCACCTCACCCCATCCTGGAGCTAATATGCAACTCTACTGGGTTTTATATGTGTCATTGATCAAGAAATAATATTTCCATATTATTGATATTTGCACTAGGGTGATTGTTTAGATCAGTGGTCCCCAAACTTTTTTGGCCCTTTCCAGAAAAAATATTACTTAGCCCCCTGGAAATTAATTTATTTTAATAGCAATTAATAGGAAAGATAAATGCACCTGTGGCCATCACTGCCTCCCTGGATTGCTGTAGCACTCACCAGGGGGTGGTAGCGCCCACTTTGGGAATCACTGGTTTAGAGTCTACATCCCCAGTCATGTCCCCATCAAACCATATGATCAAACAAATGTTTATCTTCTGTGTTTCTATTCCCATAGTTCTTTTTTTGGAAGCCTTTCTTGATCTTCCTTAATGTTGGTGGCTTCTCTGTATTGATTATCTCCAACTAATCCTAAATATATCCTGTTTGTCTTCTCCACTAGACCAAGAGCTCCTGGAAGAAGGGACTGTCTTTTTCATTTCTTTCTTCTAGGTTATGCACAGTACCTGGAACATTTGTTGTCGTTCTGATCATTTTTCAGTCATGGCCAACTCTTGGGTGACCCCATTTGGAGTTTTCTTAGCAAAGAATCTGAAGTGATTGGCCATTTTCTTCTCCAGCTCACTTTCCAGATAAGGAAACTGGGGCAAACGATTAAAGTGACTTGCCCAGGGTCACACAGCTAGAATGGATCTGAGGCCAGATTTGAACTGGGGAAGATAAGTCTCTCTGATTTCAGGTCTGATACTATCCACTGAGCTACCTAATTGCCCCCTCCAGGTTCATAGTGAGTGCTTAATAAATGCTTGTTGACTAGTTGACTCTTATTTCAGAACCAGTGTATGATGTTGCCTCCAGGGCAACATTTAAACCATGAGCAGATAATCTCTTTGTTAGGGAATGCTTTCATAACAGCTGAGTTGTGTCCAAGAGTTAAAATTTTGTCAACATCAGCAAGACTAGTGCATTGTTAGGGAAGAGAAGACCAAAAAGGGGGAAAAGGCAAGAAAATGTAAAGGTAGAGTTTAAAAAAAATGGTGATATCTCTGATGATTCCCTCATGGTAGCCCTTGCCTCACTCCTGATTTAAACATTCAGATTAAAGTCCTGACTTCTAAGGAACCCATGAATAAATAAATAATATTATAAAATCCATAGCATTTTAGTGCTGAAAGAGAACTTAGATATCACCTAGTCCTAACCCTTCATTTTGTCGTTGTTATTCAGTTGTTGTCAGTCATCTCTGACTCTTGGTGACCCCTTTTGGGGTTTTCTTGGCAAAGATCCTAGAGCGATTTGCCATTTTCTTCTCTTGCTCATTTTACAGATGAGGAAACTGAGGCAAAAGGTGTTTAAATGACTTGCCCAAGGTCCCACAGCTGGTAAGTGTTTGAGGCCAGATTTGAACTTGAGGAGAAAAACTTGAGGGGAAAAGAAGTGAATTCATTTGATCAAGGTCATACTGCCAGTTATCAGTATTTATTGAGCACTTACTTTGCGCAAGGTACTGTGGGAAATACTAAGACTTGAAACAATCCTTGCTGCCTTGGAGATTATAGTTGTCAGGGACACTAGTCTGGGCCTCCCGTCCTCCAGATTTCAGAGCTCTTTACATATACTCATGTTATATCTCCAAAAAACTGTATCTGCAAGCTGGGATAAGGCCCAGTGAAAACCAGGTGCTTGTTGGAGGTGGACAGAACCCGAATAATTTTTTGCTAAGGACTTGTCTCACCTGAACTTATCAAGCTCATTATATTTCCTTGCCCTCAAAAAGTATATATCCTACAATGTGGTACCATCCTGACATCCCACTACTCTGGACACTGTTCTCCATATCCTTGCCATCCTCTTAAAATGTCCCTCCTTCTTGCCACCATGCTTTATTTTGGGTTTTCCCTAATGCCTGAAACATCCAATCTCATTTATGCCATCATAATTCAAATCCCTCTTCTTCCAGGAAGCCTTTCCTGGTTCCACAGTTGACAATAACCCTTCCCTCTTCAGTCCTTGCACAGAACTCCTTTATAAAGCTCCCATACTTGTGGATCATTCTGTTTTCATTACTTGTGAATGTGTTGGGTTCTACTACTGGACTTTGAGTCTCTGCTGGAGCAGGGACTGGGCAGTCTTTTTGTAACCAACATTAAGTGACCAGTATAGACTGTACCATACATTGGGCAACTTTAGCCTCCAAAAAGTTTACATTCTAATAAGAAAGAAAGGCATGTGCAAGATAAACTACAAGAGGGAAGAACCAGGGGCAGCTGAGTGGCCCAGTGAATTAAGAGCCAGGCCTGGAGATGGGAGGTCCTGGATTCAAATCTGGTCTCAGATACTTCCTAGGTGTATGACCCTGGGCAAGTCACTTAACCCCAGTGGTCTATCCCTTACCATACTTCTAACTAGGTATTGATTATAAGATAGAAGATAAGAGATTTAAAAAAAGTTTATGTGGCTAAAAAATCTAATCCTATAGCCAACCTGGTGATGATGAGTCTCCTTGAATATAGCCTGTTCCTCACTCAGTCCATCACTGGGACAGGACTCACAGTCTTTTCAGTGTGGTAGTACTGTTGGCATTGCCCTTGAAAGCCTAGGACCATCTCCAGGCTACTGTGAAGCAACAGAATAGGAATTCCAGTGGAGAGCTCTTCACACAAAAGGAACTTAATAAATATTTGTTGAAGATGGAGAAGGGCTCTGAAGCTAGGAGACAAAATGAATAGAATTCTGGAGTCAGGAAAACTTGAGCTCAAATCTAGCTCCACTTATTTTACTAGCTGTGTGATCCAAGTCATTTGGCTTCTACCTGCCTCAGTTTCCTCAACTGTAAAATTGGGATGAAAATAGCACTTACCTCCCAGGGTTGTTATGAAGATCAAACAAGGTCATATTTGTCCAGTGCTTGGTACATAGTAGGCACTTAATAAATACTTGTTCCCTCTTTCCTTCCTGTTTAGTTTTAGGTAAGATTGAGTAGAAGTCTCTTCTGTGTTGAGTCTTCTCCCCTTCTCCATCTCTTCTCCCTTTTTTTCATACAGAAAAAGTCCAAAAAGAAATCGAAAAGGTTATTGGTCCTGATAGAGCTCCGTCCCTTACTGACAAGGTCCACATGCCCTACACAGAAGCCACTATCATGGAGGTGCAGAGAATGTCGGTGGTAGTCCCTTTTGGCATTCCTCATATGACTTCAGAAAAAACCAGTAAGTCCATGGGATGATTTGAGGATGGGAGGGATCCTAACATCATTATGTTGAGGACAATTCCTCTCTTCCATTGTGGATGGTTCAAATCATGTGGTTAATGTTGTCCTCAGATGCCATTAGCCCCTTCTGGCTCAAAGCAGACCATTAGCTCTCTGGCCTGAGAAAAAAAAGATACAGACAACATTACGTAACAATTAGGTTCCTTACCCAGGTTCATTTCAGTCTTTAGACTCACCTATTACTAAATAGCTCTCCAGACATCCAAGACCATTTGGAGATGCTTCATGAAAATACAGCCCTCTGAAAATTCTCTTTCAGAGGACGGCTATGGTAATGGAGGCCTGATGTATGGACCCAGCTAGGTCAGCAATCAGAGCACCCACCCCATCTCCCTCCTCTCTCCCCCTTCCTGCCTGACTCTGACATAGGTGGCCCAAGTGCAGAACAATAACAATAAATTAAAGGCATGAGGGGATCATAACATAACATCATAACACAATAGCAATAATAGCTAGCATTTATATAGTTCTTTAAGGTCTGAAAATTTTAGAATGTGCTATCTACACGTGGAACTAAGGATTTTAGTGGCATGGGGGAAACGGGCTGGATTTGGACTTCTTGTTCAGTCACATCCTATTCTCTGTGACCCCATTTGGGATTTTCTTAATGAAGATATTTGGGTGGTTTACCATTTCTTTCTCCAGCTCATTTTACAGATGAGGAAACTGAGGTAAAAAGGGTGAAGTGACTTGCCTAGGGTCACATAGCTAATAAGTGCCTGAGGCTGGATTTGAACTTAGGGAGATGAGTCTTCCTGACTCCAAGCCTGGTACTCTATGCAATATAGCGCCACCTCGCTGCCCAGATTTACAGTTAGAGGGCTGGATCTTTTAAACATCACTGTAGGCCTTCCCGGTATCTTCATCTGTAAAAGGAGGGGTTTGGATTAGTTGATCTCTAAAGTCCTTGCCAACTCTATTAATAACGTAATATTTATAAAATGTGTAATATAACAATCAAAAAATAAATTAAATAATAAAAAGATCCTTTTGAACTCTAATAACAATAACTAGCATTTACATAGTACTTTATGATTTACAAAGTACTTTATAACTATTATCTCATTTTTTCCTCACAGCAATCCCATGAGGAGAAGATATTATCTCCATTTTACAAACAGGGAAATCAGAACAGACAGAGGATAAGTGACTTGCCTAGGGTCACACAGTTAGTGAATGTCTCAGGCCAAAATTGAACTCAGAATTTCCTGACTCCCTATGCACAATAACTACCTAGGTTTTCCTAGATCTCTGATCCTATCTATTTTTACATTTCTGGAATAATTCTGCACCAGGGGAAATCCAGCCACCCTCATTATAATTCCTCATTTTGTATTTTAAAAAAAAAAAACATTTTTATTGTTAGAATATAGAAACCCTTCCTCCATGTTTTTGTTTCATTTCTAGGAAACACAGCCCTCACCTATTATTGAATCTTAAAATATCCAAGGGATCTTAATGGTCATCTTTATTTTTTTTTTAAACTGTGTATTGGTTCCAAGGCAGAAGAGTGATAAGGGCTAGGCAATGGGGATTAAATGACTTGTCCAAGGTCACACAGCTGGGAAGTGTCTGAGGTCACATTTGTACTCAGGACCTCCTGTCTCCAAGCCTGGCTCTCAATCCACTGAGCCACCTGGTTGCCCCCTGGTTATTCATTTTTGACATCTGATTCTTTATCACCACAAAAAGCACTGCTATAAATAATTTTGTACATATAGGTCCTTTTCCTTTGATATCTTTGGAACACAGACTTAGTAATGTAATGGTATACTGGGTCAAAGGGTATGAGCAGTTTTATAGTGGTTTGGGCATAGTTCCAAATTGTTCTCCATGATGGTTGAACCAGTTTACAGCTCCACCAGCAGTGCATTGATGTTCCAGTTTTCCTACATCCTCTCCAGCATTCCTCATTTCTGATTGATGTAAGGCAGTACGTCTGAGCCATTATTTAATTCCATGTATGGAGATTGTTTATTATCTGATCTCCTGATAAGTGCCCACACTTATTCCCCTGGATTTTTCTTTTCCCTAATTTATAACCTGGGAAAATTTTATTTGCCTGAAATGTATTATGTAAACGTACCTCTTATTTTTGTTTTCTTAAATTGGATTGGAATAGATGAACCCCATTTGGGCAAATAGAGCCAAGTTAAGAAACTAAGAAGATTAATTTAAGAAATTTGGAAATGTTTAAAGACTTGATGGCATGGCTTGTGTGTGTGTATTTCCTCCAGCTCTCCAAGGCTATACCATCCCTAAGGGCACTCTGATCATAGCCAATCTCTGGGCAGTACACAGAGATCCTGCCATATGGGAGAATCCCAAAAACTTCTCTCCTGAGCGGTTTCTCGATGAAGAAGGAAAACTTATCAAAAGGGAATACTTCATTCCATTTGGAATTGGTAAGTTCCACCATGGAAAATTGGTTTTATTCAAAGGGAAGTTGGAACCAAGAGGGCCTTTTTTATCATTTCATGTCAAGATATTAAAGAAATAACAACAAAATAGAAACCAAATGTTCATTGTGTCCCCTTAATATTGACAAGCTACAAGTTGGGGCAGGGTGAATAATTTAGATAATCTCAGTTGCAATGCTGACTTTTAATGGGTTTTATTAAAATATAGAATATAAAAAAGAATATTCTGTACTTTAATAGTTTCCAACTTGGAAACTGTTGCTAATAATAAAAACTAACATTTATAGAGCATTTTAAGGCTTTCAAAGTATTCTACACTTATCACCTCATTGCAGTTGATCCTTACAACAAACCAGTTTTTATCCTCATTGTACTGGTGAGAAAATTGAGGCTGACAGTGGTCCGGTAACTTGCCCAGAGTCACAGAACTGGTAAATGGATGAGGCAGGATTCAAATTCAAGTCTCCCTCTGAACCGAGCAAAGTATCATGTCACATAGGCAACCTCAATTCTACTACCAGAAATAATGTTCAGAGTTGCCCCAGTAATTTTCCTCAACCACAGATTGTTGCTTGGTTTAAAACCTTCCATTGGCTTTCTGTCCCGAGATTATTTGGGAGGGATGGAGTCTAGGCTATTGCCACTTCCTAGTTTTCTTTCTTTTTTTCTAAAAACCCTTGCCTTCCATCTTAGAATCCATTCTGTGTATTTGGTTCCAAGGCAGAAAAGCAGTGAGGGCTAGGCAATGTGGGTTAATGAACTGGCCAGGGTGTCACACAGCTGTCTAAGTCAAGACCAGATCTGAACTCTGGACTTCTCATCTCTAGTCCTGATCTCAATCCACTGACCCACCCAAAACAAACATTTGTTATGCAATGACTCCATGCCAGGTATTATACCAATTTAATCATTTTATATTGTTTTGTCCTTTGTCCCTGCTGTGGTTTTGTGTCACATTCTGGGGAGCAGTACCCTAAATTTTATAGAGCAAACACACCCTTATAACCATCTCTCATCTTCGGTCGATTTTGTGACACTGGCTCCCTCATACTTACATTCTTTTTAATGCATCATCCTTGCCTACTTCTGGCCTAGCTCTCCTAAAACTTAACTGAGCAGGTTAAATTGATATCCCCTGAACCAAATTGAATCTTTGGATTAAGAGCTGGAAGGAAGATCGGGGATCAGGCTTTTGCCCTCTTTGTTTTACACATGAGGTAACTGATGACTACCCAGAAAAATGAAGTCAGTTACTCCACATCATAATGGTAAAAAAAAGATGGACTCAGGATTCCCAATTCTGTAGGAGCAAGGGTTTCAACTCAGGCGCACTAATTCCCAATCCAGTGCTTTTTTCTTGACCCTGCCCAACCTATTTTGGGTTTGTTTTTTGTTCAGTTTGGGTTTCTTGGTTTGGTTTCTTTTGGTTTAAGGTTTTTGTTTTTGTTTTTTTAACCATCTTGTGAAAGTTTCTGAACTAAGGAATAAAATTAGTTGATGGAAATTTTAAAAATATATGCTACCATAGATAATTGTGTATACTGCCATAGATAACCGAATCACCAAATATTGTGGCAGATGGATCAGCTCGTTAAGGGGCAAAAGCCTCTTTTGCCAAACTGAAGTGTACCTTAATGCATCAGGGTACCACCAAGCGGCAGCTCCCATCCCTCCACTAAATGGATATGGAACATCTCAGCCTTAGTTCCCAACCAAACTTTGCTTATAGCAAGCGTATAAGATTTCCGTGGGTGGCAGGGTGATCTCCCATTTAGCAGCTGCTACAGAAGCAGATGCTTTTCACAGGAAAACCTAAGTAGAAGGTGGCATTCCCCACACAAATTTATCTTTATTAACACATGGCTGCCTCTAAGCAGTGTCACGGTGAATAGAAAGCTAGCTAGGAAACCAGGTCTTTCATGCCTACTAGTAATGTGACTCATGGCACATCTCAGCCTCTTAGTGCTCTAGGTCAGAAGTGTCTACCATGCTACCAGCCCAACGCTCCAAGTGCCTTGGGAACCAGAGTAGAATGTAATTGGAAAATGTTTTATTATTGTTTGGTCATTTTCCAGTCTTGTCTGACTCTTCTTGACCCCATTTGGAGTTTTCTTGGCAGAAATACTAGAATGCTTTGCCATTTCCTTCTGTGGTTCTTTTTCACGGATCAGGAAACTGAGGCACACAGGGTTAAGTGACTTGGCTAGGGTCCCACAACTAGTAAGAGTCTGAGGAATGAATAGCTTTGTCCCTTGCAGCCTGGGTAAAACAGGAAATCCCAATCTTCATTCCCCTCAACTCAAAAAAAAGAATTTCACATCAATCAGATTGGCCCTATTTTGTGTGTGTGGTGGTGGTGAAAAATGTTTTTACTCATCTGTTTGTTTGTTTGTTTGTTCATTTGTTTGTTTTTAACTCTTACCTTTTGTCTTAGAAATGATACTAAATATTGGCACCAAGGCAAAAGAGTGGTAACGACTAAGGCAATGGGGGTGGTGGGGAGGGTTAAGTGATTTGTCCGGGATCACACAGTTGGAAGTGTCTGAGGCCAGATTTAAACCCAGGACCTCCCATCTCCAGGCCTGGTTTTCTATCCACTAAGCCACCTGGTTACCCCTACTCATTTGTTTTTAATCCCCTTTTTAGGAAAGCGTGTATGCATGGGAGAACAACTGGCAAAAATGGAATTATTCCTCATGTTTGTAAGCCTTATGCAAAACTTCATCTTTACTTTCCCCAAAGACTCCAAGAAACCCATCATGACTGGGAAGTTTGGCCTGACTTTATCACCATATCCATTTAATGTAATTGTTTCTAAAAGATGAAGAAAGAACCCATGTTCTGCTCTAAGATGGCAGATCAGAAAGTCTATTTAAAAACAAAATTCTTCTGAAATGCTGGTTCTCCCTTCTACAGCTACAAGCAACCATTCTGAGGCTTAAAAGTTCTGATCTGAAGTCAAAGGGGTAAGAAGAGAGGGAAAAAGCAAGAGTGGGAACTTGCCTCTCAAAGAGAATACCTGTTTCAGCATGTTGTGATCTCATCAATCCAGTCACTCGGATTTGTATACTATATTTTATATATTGAACTGAGAAAGAAAAAACATGGATTTTAGTTCAAATGTTCGAAACTAATCATTCTATCACCTCCTTGTGCCTCAGTTTTCCCACATGAAAAAATGGGAATAAACTTCTTACAGTATGAAGATGAAAGGTTTGTTGTTGTTGAAATAAACTTTTAGGAAAACAGCAATCTTCTTGAGAGTCAAACCTGAAGGTAGACTGACTTGAGTCTTGGTTGGTCATAATAGGTGATGAGATATGGAAGCTTTATCTAAACTTGAACACTTTAGAGCAGCATTTTTCAAACTTTTTGTCCCTGGATCCCTTTTACAACTTTAAAAAATGATTGAGGAATTCCTAAAGAGCTTTTTGGTAATGTGAATTATATCTGTCAATATTTACCACATTAGAAATGAAAACATCTTTGTATTATTGATGAAAATGATTTTGACCTCATGAATCCCTTGAAAGAGCCTTGGAGACCCCAAGGGTTCCCCCTAATTATACTTTAAAAACAATTTCTTTAGTATAAAAAGTAATTTTGGGTAGAGCTTAAAAACCTTGGAGGTACATTGGCTACACTTCAGACTTAGCTTTTTTTTGTTTTTGTGGGCATGGCAAGAAGCATACAGATCCATGTTCAAGAGGAAAACTCCAGATTTAACTTCTCCAGTCTATCATAAGGCCACAGTTTAAATCTGTGTAACTACCTTGGAATGCCCAGTTAAGCTAAAGAACTAAACTCCATTTATGCCACAGAATTCCTTCCTTTTGGGTTTTGCTCGTGATGCCACCCACTTCTCTGTAGCCTTTCAGTTGGTTTTCTCCTTGGTATGAACCAGAAGAGAAGGAAAAGTCACCAGGGAACAGTTTTAGTGTCAGATTTTCCCCGTACTAGCTCTGTTTTAATTTTCTCTTTGGCTTTTTCCAATGCACTCAACCCAAACACCTTCAAAGGCTAAAAACAACGCACCCCCCCCAAAAAAAACCCATTCCTATTTTGCCTCCTTGGAAGCTGGCAATTGGTACAGAAAATATCATGTTCTTTTTTTTTATTTAAATATTTTATTTTTTTAGAAAAATTTTCCATGGTTACATGATTCATGTTTTTACTTTTCCCTTCACTCCCCTTCAAATGTCATGTTCTAAAAGAACCTAGATAAGGCTTCCTAACCCATAGTCTGCCGGTGTGAATGGGCAAAAAACATTATATCTTTATCTAACCTTGGTTATCCTATGTAATTTATTTTAGGTACTTAAAACTATTATTCTGAGAAGTTGTGGGAAGGCTTCACCAGGCTACCATCACACCAAAAAACATTAAGAACTTCTGAGGTAGATGGACTTATTTGCATTTAGTACTCTTTTTAAAAAAAATTAAAATCCATACCTTCCATCTTAGAATCAACACTCTGTAGAAAAGCAGTAAAGGCTAGGCAATGGGGGTTAAGTGACTTGCCCAGGGCCACACACAGCTAGGAAGTGTCTGAGATTTGGAACCCAGGACCTCCCATCTCTAGGCCTGGCTCTCAATCCATTGAGCCACCTGGCTGGCTCCCAGTCGTTTTTTTTTTTTTTAATCCTTCCCTTCCCTCTTAGAATTGTTACTGAATATCCCAGATTTAAAGGCTAGTCAGTTGAGGTTAAGTGACTTGCCTAGGGTGTCACAGCCACAAAGTACCTGAGGCCAATATTTAGTTCTCTTTATTGAATTCAACAAAATGGCTAATTGTTTTTTGTTTTGATGCAACTACTTGGGAAAGTACAGTTTTATTCTAGTCTATTAAGTGGTAGGCAAAATCCTTAAGGTAAAATTCCAGTAATTTCATTTTCCATTGTAGGAAAAAAAAATAATTTTGGAGGATGTTTTGTACTTCAATAAAAGAGACAGAGTACCTTTTTCCCTTTTCCATTGCAAGTGTAGGAATGAATGAAAGTATAATTATCCTTTCCACATTGAGGGGTGTGGTTAGGAGTTCAGCACCCCGCCCCCACAATCTAGAAAATCTGTGTAAAATTTTTTTGCCCCCCCTTCTGACTGTAGAAAAAGTCAGAAATTTTTTTCTTTACCTTACTGTAAATTTGGGGTTCAGTATGCATTTCTGAATTTCTAAATGTTTTTTTGTATCTTGTGTTGTCTTTGACTTCTGCAAAGCTTCCAAAAAATTCCCATTTAACTCCTTATGCTGATCCACGATGTAGCGAAACCGTGATGGAGAAAGTCACATTATAGACACAAGAACTGTATTTATGAAGCACTCACTATGTACAAAGTATCATGCTCAGTGCTATGTAGATGTGTAGAGAAACAAGACAGCCCTTACCAATCTAATGAGAGACAACCAACATGGAAGCTTTCGGCTCCAAGTCAGATGGATCTGTAGTGGACAGCAGTAAAGTAAGGTGGTAACTACTGATAATTAACTGATGACCTACTAGATTTGGAATAGTAATCGTTCCTATTTATATAGATCTGTATTTTATATTCATGAATTCAAAACATTTCCTAAGCTCTTATCCTGTGCATGAAGAGGGTCATGCTACAAAGTGGAAGGAAATATGGAGGCCCTGGAGTGCCTTTTGTCACACATTGCTGCCTGTGTGATGCTATTTAAGCCTCTAAATTCTCAATGTCCCAGCCCTAAGGAACTCTCACACTATAAAAGAGCTCGCATTCTGCATTGATAGAGATCTTAGGAGGATTAAATGTATGCATCAGATTGCACTTTGAAAAATGTGTTTAAAACTGTCATTCTCTGCTTATATTTCTGTGCGTTTTTAATTTTCCTTCTGGATGATATTTACATGTGAATTTTCATTATTACTAGCCAAAGAGTGTTTTAGCCCTCTTTGTGTGATTTTGCCAATCAGGGCAGAGGTGACATTTTTGTTAGAAGTTTAATTTCTCAAACTAGATCATTTGAAAAACTTATTTGTATAAGAATTTGCTTAAAAGAATTTGTAAAGCATATTTTTTGCATCGTCTTTGTAAAAATGAAGCATTTTAAGGTTTGTTTGAATTCTAAAATAAATTATAGCTTTGCTTTGTCATTCTCTTTCATTGATCTAAGAGTCAATAAAGAGCTTCATAGTGGATGAAAGATGAAATGATTGAGGAAACAAAGGCTCAAGCTTCTGAGCATACTGGTTTATTAAGCAATGCATCCCAATTGCATAACAAATCAGGACCAGACCTCCTCAGCTTAGGGCTGGACCTCAAATACAGTGGAAGACAGATTTTTTTATATGATAAAGAACATTGATCAAATAAGACCAATTAATTAAAACTAATTAAATTTAAAAATTAATTAAAAGAAAACAACCAAAATATAGAATAATGTGATCTGATGTCTAATTGGAGGAAGGATTAGAGCCTTTCCAAGTTGGGAGGGAGAGAGCAAAGAGATGCAATTCCCTGAAATAAGAAAAAGAGGTGCCTCACTCTCTCCTGGGGACTGTATTTAATCAAAGGCACATAGAAACAATTGTTCGACCAGTTTGAGGCCAGTTTTCAAAGACAAACGGACTGTTTGATACACAATTGTGAGAGCATCCTTGCATCAGTCTTCCGATCAGCGTGCCTAGGTCCTGAGTTAAGATCTCTCAACAGCAATTAGAGATGGCTTTCCAGCCATGCAGAATTAGGTTCAAACCATGCGATAAAGTTTTCTCCCAATTCCCACAAATGAATAAAATTTTCTCACAAGACAGAAATTGGACTAAACCCATCACTGAAGAGGAAAGGAACTCACTCTAGAGTCGAGTCACAGGATGGAGTCAATGGGGTCCACTCAATTCCTTCCACCAGTTCTAAATTCCCTTGGCTCTGGGAGCAGAAAACGTTGTTCTCTGAGAGCCCCAAAGGAGAGTGAAAACATCCCTGAGAACAGGTCTCTGTCTCCAGCAGAGAGATAAGGCTTAAACATGAGTAATGATGAATGAAGAATATTACATGATAAGTATGTCTAAAAACCAAGGAAAATGAAGTCCTCTGTGACATCTGAGGGTCTTTATTGACTAAAAGAGATAGGGAAGTGTGTAATTTCTGTACCCTTGAACTACAATTCCCCAGCACCCCACTTTCCTGCTAACATTTCATGTACTAATGTAGGGAGGACAGTGGGGTGCTGGGAATTATAGTTCAAGGGTATAGAAATTAATTACACAAAAGAAATCGGGGAAAAGTGGCTTTTGGCTTGGGGCCTGGGACCAGGGATGGGAATTAAATAGGCCAACAGAAGAAGGGAGAGTATTCTAGGCAGAGATTCAGTGAAGACATGGGGGGGAGCGGGCACCCATGTTTTCAGCCAACAGAATGGGGTCCTTTGTGGTTGGGTCATCAAATGTGGGGAAGAAAGAATTATGAGAAGGCTGGAAAATGTTAGCAGACCTCCTCCTACTGCTGCTTTAGTTTGCTTAGTGTTTTATAAATATTTCATTAGAACCTCAAATGGGCTATTATCCCCATTTTACAGATGAGTTAGCAGAGGCAGATAGAGGTTGGGACTTTCCCACAGCTAGCTCGTGTTTGAGGCATGATTTGAAGTCAGATCTTCCTGACTCTAGGTCTGTCACTGTACTGGCTATATATAGTGACTGAGAAAACATACTATGACTGAGTAGCACACCTGATGACTCGATCTTTCCTCTCAGGGAGAGCTCTGAGGACAGGGAAAAGCAATTTGTTGCTTTCTCTCTTGAAAGTGACAGCTTCAGTGACTCAGTGGATTGAGAGCCAGCCCTAGAGATGGGAGAGTCCTACATTCAAATTTGGTCCCAGATACTTCCTAGCGGTGTGACCCTGGGCAAGTCATTTAACCCCCATTGCCAAGCCCTTACCGCTTTTTTGCCTTAGAACAAATATTCTGTATTGATTCTAAGATGGAAGATAGAGGTTTAAAAATAGAGAAAAGAAAGTGACACCCTCTCCCTGACTGAGCACAAACATGACTGGCACACTTCTAGGTTAGTAAGAAATATTTTAGATGAATTGATCATTCAGTCATCGAATATGACCTATGATTAAAATAGTGTTTAAAAAAAGAACAGATCCAGAAAAACTATTTTTCAGGCAGTCTTCAATTCCCAGGCCAGAATTTGGCAGAACTCGGGCTTCTGGCCATGTTTCTCTTCCATAGTAAATCAGGTATGGAAAAAAAAAAGAGAATTATGTGTTCTTAAAAATCCTTGGGGCAACTCTCTAATATAGCAGAATAGCAAGTGGAGAGAGCTTGGATTTAGGAAGTCCTGGGTTCGAGCCTTATTGTTGTTTGGTTGTTACAATCATGTTGGACTCTTTATGACCTCTTTTGGGATTTTCTTGGCACTAATACTAGAATAGTTTGCCAATTCCTTCTCAAACTCATTTTAAGATGAGAAAACTGAGGCAAACAGGGTGAAGCGACTTGGCCAGGGACACACAGCTAGTGTCTGAAGCTGTTTCTGATTTCAGGAAAATGAGTCTTCCTGACTCCAGGTCCTACACTCTAATCACCAAGCTGCTATCAGTTCAAGTCTTGTTTCTGATAAATACAGGCTGTGTGATCCTACACATGCCACTTTTCAAATCATGGGCTGGAGACTCCTGTGATTCCATAAAACACCCAGGTCAAAATTATTTTTGTAATAACACTATAGCATTTTTATTTCTAACAGAATAACTATTAAAAGATTGAAAACCTAAAAAGAAAAGCCTAGGCGGGGCAAGGCTTGGATTTTTTTTTTTTTTTAAGAGTATGGAAAAGTTCTGAGGCTCGAAAGTCTGCTCGAGGCAATTCACTGGCTTTCCCTACAAGGGGATTTCCTCACTCTGGGGGCTCCTCATATGAACTTAGTCACAGACCCTGTCCCTCTATAGGTTGTGAAAAGCTAGGAAGAAGGTACTAGAATGAGGAAGCAATCTGTACCATGGGAAAATAAGGACTTAACAATATTATCTACAATTTGAAAAACAAATATAGTTAACGCCTAGAAGCAGGGCTTTCCCCCCTTTATTGCCATGTCTCTTGTGGCTACTACTGCTTGATCTGAGAAGAGTATGTGTGTGTGTGTGTGTGTTTGTTTTCTATCTCTGATTTAGGAGTTCAAAGCACACTCCCTCCACCCCTTCAATTTCTCCCTTTCTCCCTCTCCCTCTGTTCTCTCTCTCTGTCTCTCCCCCTCTCCCTCTCCAATTTCTCTGTCTTCTTCTCCTTCCCTCCTTTTCTTTTTCTCCTCTCTCTCTCTCTCTCTCTCTCTCTCTCTCTCTCTCTCTCT
>NC_058135.1:57134501-57169560 GCF_016433145.1 Gracilinanus agilis
ATATATATATATATATATATATATATATATATGTCTTCCCCCTTCTTCCCCACTCTCTCCCTCTGTCTCTCTCTCCCTGCCTCTCCATCTCTGTCTCCCTCTCCCTCTCCCTCTTTCTTTCTCCTCTCTCTGTCTCTGTCTGTCTGTGTTTCTCTCTCCACCCATCCCCTCTCTTTTTCCTGAGCTTTCTGATTGTTTTAAGGACTGAAAAGCTCTGAAATGTTATTACTTTCTCCCTAACCAGGAGTTGAAACACATCCTAGAATGCCATTTATAATCTTTGCCTTCATTTCCCTTTTTACTCTCATATTAACTCTTTGCAGTCTTGCTTTCAACTCAACATTTAACTGAAACTGCTCTTTCCAAAGTTACTAAGGCTCTGAACTGCTGAACCTAATGACCATTTCCCAATCCTCACCCTCCTGTCTGCAGCCTAGGGCACTGCCCAATGCCCTCTTTACACTGACACTCTTCTCTCTAGGCTTTCTAGAAAGTGCTTTCTCTTGGTTCGGGGGGCATCTATGTTGTTTCTATTTCTTTGCCTACTACAAAGAGTGCTGCTCTGAAGATTTTGGCTTATTTGGGGCCTATCTTTTTTGTCACTGACTCCTTGGAGTAAATGTCTAATGGTGGAATCTCTGGATCAAAGATGTGAATATTTTAATCATTTCCATATTTTTTCTGGAATGTTTGGACCAATAATACATAAATGTGTTGGGTTTTGTGAGTGTGTGTGTGTGTGTGTGTGTGTGTGTGTGTGTGTTTTCTAAATCTCACCTCCCCAGCATAGACTATTTCCATTTTTTGTCATCTTGCCAGTTTGCTGTGAGGATTCAGAATCATTTTCATTTATTGTAATTATTATTCAGTGACCCAATGGACCCACTCTCTGTCAGTTTTTTTTTTTAAACTCTTACCTTCCATCTTAGAATCAGTCCTGGGTATTGATTACTCAGAAGAGTGGGTTAAGTGGTTTGCAATGGGGGTTAAGTGACTTGCCCAGGGTCACACAGCTAGGCCATGTCTGAGGTCAGATTTGAACCTAAGGCTTCCCATCTCTAGGCCTGGTTCTCAATCTACTGAGCCACCCAGCTGCCTCCCCCACTCCCCCCAAAGTTGTCTTGGAAAATATCCTGGAATGGTTGCCATTTTCTTCTCTAGTGGATTAAGGCAAAAACAGGTTGAATAACTTGGCCAGTGTCACATAGTGGAGGCTGGATTTGAACTCAGAGCTTCTTGACTAGAGACTCAGCAATCTATCCACTGAGCCATCTAGCTCTAGCATTTAATTTGCATTTCTCTCATTAGTGATTTGAAGCATTTTTCATTCCATTCTTAACAATTTACAATTCTTAAGAGTCCACAGTACCATGCCTTGCACATAATAGACATTTTTTAAACCCTTACCTTCCATTTTAGAATCGATACTCTGCATTGGTTCCAAGACTGAAGAATGGTAAGGGCTAGGCAATGGGGATTGAGTGACTTGCCCAGGGTCACCCAGGTAGGAAGTATCTGAGACCAGATTTGAATCTAGGACTTCCTGTCTTTAGACCTGGCTCCCAATCCACTGAGCCATCTAGCTACTCCCCATAATAGACATTTAATAAGTGTTGAGTTGTACTGAATTAAGAAACTGAGATTGGGAAATACCTTTGTATTTAATCAAATACATACCAAAGAAACCTATGCTGGAAATTTTCAAGAAAATCAGGGTCAGATTTCATGATACTTCAAAGGGGAAAGATTCTAAGAGAATATGAAGGATCATAGTAACTGCTTTTATTTTTATTTGTTAAAAGGATAATTATTTTTAATAAATAAAAGAATAATTATTAGGTTGACAATTGCCAGTCCAATACTTTCTCATCTCTTTAACATCTTCATGTGAATGATCCCACATGTTGAGGGTATCCTTTCATGAAAACAGAAATAGGCGAGATGATTTTGCAGATGATTTTTTACTTCATACTATGTTCTCATAATACAACTGCCATTAATACCCATGTAGAGAAAATATGGTCCTACCATCTTGTTTATTGATTGCAAAAGAGCAGCTGACATTCTAGAGCCATGTTGGTTAACCTATGGCATGTGTGCTGGAGCATGCTGGAGGGGGTTGCTCCTTTCCCCCTTCCCACACACACCTGAGGACATTTCTCCCATCACCAACCCCTCTGCCCAACAGCCGAAGGGGAGCACTTCATCCCTCTCCTGTCTGGGATAAGGCAGGGAGCTCACATGTAGTGTGAGGGTTACAATTTGGGCACTCAGTCTCTAAAAGGTTTGCCTTCACTACTCTAGAGTGAAACACTGGCTTCTTGACCTCATGATGAAAAAAGAGTCACTTTACTTGGCTGTGATTTCTCATAATTCTGTAGCACATCATTGGCCATGAAGCAATGTGGTATAAAACACTAGACTTGGAAAAAGAGGATCTAGGTTTGAATAATGACTGTTATCTCACTACCTAGGTAACCTTTAAGTCATTGAACCTCTCTTGGCCTCAATGTCTTCACCTATAAAACAAAAAAGACAGAGTAGTGGGCCTCTAACATTCTCTCCAAATCTGTGACTGATGATACATTTATTACTTGGGTCAGACTTTTTCTTGTAATCAAGAAATGTGATTTAAAAATTTTTTCTACTCTGGGTCAATTTGAGGAGGGAGAAAACATTTTCATCTCTAGGGATGAGAGAAGGTACTACCTGATTTGAGTTACCAGGCTGACATAAGAAAGGGAGTGAATTCTAGACCTGAGGGGGGACTTGTGGAAATGTACAGATAAGGCAAGACAGCAGGTCAGTCAAAGCTGAATGGAGACCTGTGCTTAGAAAAACCTGAGCTCCAGTCTCGTTCTGACTCATACTGGCTCTATGACTTTGGGCAAGGTAATCATGCAGTTTTCTAAAACTATAAATTACAGAACAAAAGCTGGTTTGCAATAGTAGAAAGTATTTCCTCTAAGGAGAAAATTATCTGTCTTGTCCAAAACAAACAATAAACCATATTTGTTTCCTTTTATTCCCACTGAGAACACACTAGTTCTCTGTCATAGGTGAACCTATGAACACATGTCAGCACTGACAAGCATAGTCATTTTCGATGACACGTATTTGTACACAGTTGCATACAGAGAAGTCTGGGGCTGCATGCCGAGGATGAAACATTTGCTGTAGTGTAGTGTAGACACTCTGTGCCAGAGATCTGTAGGCCAAAACAACAGAACTCTGGCACAGAGCATCTAGTTCTGGGACTTCTGGGCCGTTAGGAGACCTTTGACCTCACTTCCACCTAGCAGATCAGGGAGCAGCAGAATGCCACGGGGGGATGCATCTCTGGGGGCCTGTGATCGCCATTGCCAGCAACCACATAACCACAGCAACCATCATCCAATCTACTGTTCTGGGGTGTTGTGGATTTCTAATTGACCATCATTACTGATATAAGTGAGGAGGAGGCTGGGAGAAGTGAGGGCCTGTGCTATGGGTACCATTTCCGGCCATTAGAAATAGCGGCAGCCATCTTAACTTACAGAAGAAACACTATCTTGCAGCATAGTGCAGACTCCATTTCACCACTATTACTGTTGTGCATCTTTATTAACCCCTATTTCTGCTTATTAATTCTGCCCTTTCCTAAAAGACAGTTACATGTGCCATCTTGTGGTCAGTTAGGCTAGTTAACCCCTAATTGCCTACAGGGCTAACAGGCTATAATTCTATCTTCTGTCACTGCCTCCCTGATGGAGAACCCAAAAAATAAAAAAAAACAAGGTTAAGTAAAGGAAGTGGTAGTAGCAGTAGCCAATCCTTTCAAGAGACGTGGACCGAGATGTATAGCATTATAGAAAAAAATGGCAGATCATTTTGCGTTCTATGTACTGAAATGGTAGTAAGCAGAACATGGAATATAAATAGACATTTTGAAACTAATCATTCCCAGCTCTTGAAAAAAAGTGAGGATGAAAGGAAGGAATACATTTCCAGGCAGCTATACCTTTATAAGAGCCAATCTAATTCCATCCTTAAATTTGTAAAAGGCTCTACAAATTTGACATCTGTAAGTTTGAGCATTGCTCACTCCATAGCTCAGCATGGAAAAGCACTCAGTGAGGGAGAATTTATTAAAGAAACTCTCCTAAGATGTGCACCAGTTCAATTTTACAATATGCAGAATAAAGATGCAATTATTAAGAGAATATCTGAGATTCCACTCAGTAGAAATAACACAAAAGACAATAATGAGACTGAACACAAATATACAACATCAATTAAAGAGAGACATAAGTAATAGTAAATATTTTTCAATCTCTCTTGATTAAACTACTGATGCCACATCATACGCTCAGTTGGCCATTATTGGTCGATATTCTGATGGTCTCACAATGAGAGAAGAGTTGATAAAGTTAGTATCAGTGCCAACAAGTACATCAAGAAGTGAAATACGTTATACTGTTATACAAACATTCCATGACCTAAGCATTGATATCTCTAAAGTTGTGTCAGTGACAACAGATGGGACACCAAACATGGTGGGGAAAAAAGTCAGATTTGTCAAATTGTTTACGGAAGTTATTGGACATCCCATTTGCCTTTACATTGTATTATCCATCAGGAGTCTTTATGTGCTAAGGCAGGATTCACCGACTTAAATGATTTAATGTCAGTTGTTACAAAAATAGTTAATCTAATAGCTGCTCTCCCCCTTCACAAGCGAGAATTTTCTGCACTTTTACTAGAGGTTGATTCTACCTACAGTGGACTGCTGATGTATAATAAGGTAAGATGGCTGGGCTGAGGCAAATTTCTTGAGCACTTTGTGAAGTGCTTTGAAGAAATTAAGGTATTTCTTGAGGATAAGGATCTGGGAAATTTTCCTCAGCTGTTTTTTACAGATCTCTCTGTTCATATTAATGAATTGAATTTAAAATTACAAGGTTTTGGCAAAAGTATTGATGTTACATTTGGATACATAAAAGCTTTTGAAATTAAACTTAAAATTTTCAAGCAAGATGTAGAAACTAAAATGCATAAGTATTTTCCTCAAGTATATATGAATTTGGAAAGCTTATACAGGCATAGGCCTAACTTTGGATGTAGATATGACTATGTGACATTAGTTCAAGGACAGGAGTGAAGGAGGATATCTCCTGGGACCCTGGCCAGGCCCCAGGTGGATGTCTGACTGTTCGTGTGCTGACAGTTTCTGGGAACTTGCCACCCCCCAGAAAAAGTAAACAGTCCCATGGATCTTTCAGGGATGGTTGGCCCCCTTTCAGGAAGATTTTCGGACCCAAAATTGTTTAGTCCAATATCTTTGGCTTTAATCCCACATGCCCTATTCCTTGCCAAGTTAGCCAAGCATACTGGCCAAAAGACACTTTTTTCTATGACCCCCATAAAGGTCCTTACAAAGCCCTCAGCCTTCTGGAGTCTCACTCGCAGAAAGGATGCTCTGCCTGGGACCCTCCCAGTCGGGACTCTGGGTGGCTGTCCAGAGACCCCCAGCCTTGTGAACCCAGGAGTTGGTGTCTCCCCTGATTTGGTGATATATTCTTGGCTTGTATATGCTCTTATTGCTTTCACTTTTGTGCTTCTTAGTTGTATATTTTATTGTTGCTGTAAATCAAATATTTCACTGCCCATTTTATAATTAATAAATAATTCTTACTGAAAACTGTGGTGCCAGAGTGTCCTTGCGTAAGAGCAAATCCGAACACGGTCTTTTAATGAGACAAATTCCCTTAAGACAGTAACAAAGTATTTTGAGAAGGCCAGTGCAGCTGTACAAAGTAAAATGGAACCCTTGCATATAAAATACCAGCATGTTTTAGACTTGTTACTTGACCAGTTCAGTGATAGATTTAATCAATTTTGAAACCTAGAACAGACCATGATAATAATTAAGTATTCTCATGTAGTAGTCTACAGTAGTTTGGAATTAAATGGTTTCCAAAGAATGCAAATTGATGATTTGGAGATGCAACTTGCAGAATTTCAAGACAGCATCTGGGCTCAGGTGTTTGTTGACTTGAGGCCAGAGCTTGAGAATCTGGAAAGGTTCCACTTGGAAAATCAAGAGCAATGCCACTATGAACAGGAAATTTGGAGTGCCTGGAACCAATTACCAGACACTTTTAGTACCCTGAAAAATATAGCAATGCCTTTACTCACAATTTTTCCCTCTACGTACTTTTTGTGAGACCTTATTCTCAGTGTTAAATCATATCAAAAACAACAAAAGAAACAGATTGACAGATGAAGTTAGTAGCGCTTGCTTGAATTTGAAGTGTACAAAATATCAACCTTCAATTGAAGATTTAGTGGCTGAATGAATTTTCATTAGCCAATGAAATTTAGCAACAAAAAAGTCACTAATAGGTAGGTTAGTTAAAGAAGTCCCCCTCCCCCCTCACTTATCTTAGTTCATGGCACCCCATACAAGTTAAATAATATCAAGACCAACAAAAGAAACTGACTGACAGATGAACAAAGAAGTCACTAAGCAGGTAAATTAAATAATTAGTTTTTGGCTTATTAAAAAGTTATATATTACAATTATACATTTTTGTTATTTAAACTATAAATATCACAAAATTAAGGGGTTTTTTTCTCCTTGAACCACCCAAGTTATGCTCAGTTTTTTGGTGAATTTTGACACACCAAGCTCAAAAGGTTGCCCATCAATGCACTAGTTCTTCATTTTGTTGTGGTTTCATCATTTCAGTCATGTCTGACCTTTTGTGACCCCATTTGGGATTTTCTTGGCAAAGATACTAGAATGTTTTGCCATTTCCTCCTCCAGCTCATTTTACAGATCAGGAAACTCAGATAAACAGTGTTAAATGACTTGCCCAAGGCCACACAACTAGTAAGTGTCTGAGGCCAGATTTGAACTCAGGAAGATGTCTTCCTGACTCTTGGCCCAGGACACTGTGCTGTCTACTTAGATTGTCTAATATTCACTTTATTGAAGTTCCCTTTCTCCACTTCCCTTCTAACCCAATCTTTATGCAGCTGATCACATCACACCTCTGCTCTAAAATCTTCCCTAGCTCCCTATTACTTACTGAATAAAGATCAAACTCCTTGGCCTGGAACTCAAAGCCCACCACAATCTGGCTCCATCCTACCCTAATTCATATTGCACCCTTCCCTAAACACTATGTATTAGTCAAACTGGACCTCTCTTTGAACTGCTAACATGTCCTATGCTCTCCCACCTCCAAGCCTTTGTTCATGCTCTTTCCTTTGCTTAGAATATACATCTTCCTCCTCTTTCAGGCACCTAGATGGCACCCCAGTACACAGATCATTGGAGTCAGAAGATCTATGTTCAAATCCATTTTCTAGTTATGTGACCCTGAGCAGGTCACTTAGAGAATAACTTCTGTTTGCCTCAATTTTCTGAACTGTAAAAATGGGGATAATAATAGCACCCACCTCCCAGAGTTATTGTGAGGATCAAATGAGATTAATACTTAGCCCAGTCCCTGGCACAAAATAGATGCACAGTTAGATCACACACAAAATAGGTCACACAGCTAGGAAGTGTCTAAGCCCAGATTTGAGCCCAGAACCCCCCATCTCTAGGCCTGGCTCTCAATCCATAGAGTCACCCAGCTGCCCCCCAACAGCTAACACATATAGCAACTAAAAATTTACAATTTACATAAATTACCTCATTTATTTTATTTGTTTATCTGGATTCCCTTTTCTTTTCCAGGCCTTTTCCAGGGTCTAGAGCAGTGATTCCCAAACTTTTTTGGCCTACCGCCCCCTTTCCAGAAAAAATATTACTTAGCCCCCTGGAAATTAATTTTTTTTTAATTTTAATAGCAATTAATAGGAAAGATAAATGCACCTGTGGCCATCACCACTCCCCTGGATCACTGCAGCACCCACCAGGGGCCGGTAGCACCCACTTTAGGAATGACTGGTCTAGAGAGAACAGTTTGTAGGATCTTAGATTTGGAGTGGGAAGGGATCTTTTTTTAAAAACTGAATTTTACTTTTTCAGTTATTAATTTTTTTCTCTCCCTCCCACTTTTATTCCACCATTATTTTCATATTTCCATCCCCAAAAAAGAAAAATCAAATCAAAATCCTTATACAAAATACATAGTCAAAAAATTATTAAATAAATAATTACAGTCAAGCAATACAGATCCCCATAAGGGCCACATTAAAGAAAAAAAGTCTCAGTCTACACCTGAATCCTTCACCTATTTATCACTGTCTTATCAGTTCTATCATGAGTCCTCTGGAATCCTTGCTGGTTACTGTGGTGGTAGAGATCTTAAATTTTTCAAGGTGTAGCTGGAAGAATCTTAAGTGGAGTGAATTACCCCATAGAACTCCAAGAGAGGGACAGTTAAGAGCAGTTTAGAATGTGGGTATATAAGCAGCACCCCAAGCTGAGTGACTTGTACTCTTTCCTGGGATGGGGTGCTGGGTGGATGTGGGATGTGGGATAATTATTATCACTACTGCTTTCTGAGGCCTAGCATAACTCTGATCAGCAGAACTTGGTGGAATTCAGCTTTTACCCATATTGGTTATCTATAAGACTGTCACACTGATCCTGATTTTATTACTGCTGAAATCAACTAGCAGCAATTTCAACCTGAACTTCAATATCTTCAGATCTCCAATCAAGATGATCTTTAAACCATCTTGCTTTAGTATTTAGTTTATATAGGGAATTAGATTAGCTTGTGAGGAAGTGAGGGAAACAAGATCCTGGTGTGGGGCTTCTGCCCTATTAGGGGAGAAGTCATCCTGTCAGCAACAAAGAGCTTTAGACAGATTTGGCCTTACCCTCTTTCCTATTATTACCTATCAACCCTTTCCCTTCAAGATCATTAAATCCTTATTTTAACTAAGGCAGTTGGTGTGAGATCTCCTGAGATGAACTATTTTGGCCTAATACATAACATTACCAAAGCCATCCTCCATCTTGTCAGCCTCTGGGACAATTGAGATCCTGAGAGAAAGGAATCAGCTTTGAAGACATCCTGAGCCAATTACTCATCCTTGTTGAGGGGATAAACCTCAAACAGCTAAAACCATCAATTTCCTGTGAAGCTATTCCCTTTTAACATCAAGTTCAGCCCTAGAAAGCTTGTCAGATAAGCAGCCATTACTGGTCCACAATCATTTCAGTAAGATCAACTCCCAGAGTCCTAAACTGCCAACAGGAGGGGGAGTTGGAGTTCCATCTACTAGCTTCCCATCTCCTGCCTGAGGCTTGGCTGGCGCTCTAGGCCTGCAAACTGCATTCTTACAAAAGTTATTTGTTTTTACAATATTGTCGTTGTATAAATTCTTCTATTCTTCTTACTTTACTTTTCATCAGTTCATAGAAGTCTTCCAAGGTTTCTTTGGGAACCTGTCCCCCTTCATCATTTCTTACAGCACAATAGTATTCTATTTGTTTATTTAGCCATTCCCTATCAGCTTGGAATCCCCTTGGTTTCCTGATCTTTGCTATTCCAGAGCTGCTCTTTTTTTCTACAGGTGAGTCCTTTTCCTCCTTCTTTGATCTCTTTGAGGTACGGGGCTTTTATGCTGGGTTTAAGACATGAAACTATTGCACGGTTTAGCAAGTTTTGGGACAAAGTGTTTGAAGGGGTCTTAGAGATCTATGTAGCCCAATCTCCTAATTTTATAGAATAAGAAACAAAGACCCATGACAGCTAATGACTAGTTCAAGGTTGCACAGATAATGACAAAGAGACAAGATTTGAACTTAAGTCTTCTAACTCTAAAGCTAGGTTTGTTTGGTTTTTTTTTGTCCCACTGTCCTACACTGAGGTAGGCCCAAAGTAATCATGCTAATGGAGATTGGCAGTGAGCAGTGAGGGGCAGTAATAAGAACAGGATCTCATACTCTAAAATCTTATATTGCTCACCAGTTAGCACTAGTTAAATATCAACTACAAAACCTGTAGTTTCAGCATTAGTCAAGCATAAATGGCAGCATCAATCATTAGTACTGGTTCAATAATGTACTATACCGGGCATTAGCTTTGTGCCTAATCTGTTGTATTAATTACTCATATTGTTCCATATTTACTTTAGTTCTGAACTCTAAAACATTACCTATAGTGGTCCTCCAACTTATTGCATCCCCCTCCTGGCTCCCATCATTGAAGAAAACATTCTAGAAGGGTAACAAGACCTCTCCCACATTGACGAATGATGACAAGGTTGACAATGGGAAATAGGGGATTTGTGCACTAAGGGCTCTGGCATTCCAGAAGGATCCCCCAAACTTGTGCATGCTCCTCATTCCCTATGACATAGGTGTCAAACCCCAAAACACACCTCCACCTGAATTTGGCCATGACTATTTTCTAGGGTTTGGGTGAAAGATGAAGATTTTTCTGGATTGGGAAGTGACTAGCCCTCAGACCCTAATAAATATGACAACCCTAATCCACAGGGCATGAAACTGCTACCTTACACTTGGAACTGCTACTCCACACTGGGGCTGCTATTCCATACCTGGAGAGCTGCTATCCCATCAGCTCCAGTGAGGCTACTCTACCAGGACCCAGGCTAATCCATCAGCCCTGGGGCTACCTAATTACTCCCCAGGTTATTCCACCAGCCATTCTACTACCATGAAACCCTTCTTCAAATAAAATTCTTTTCTTACTTCTGGATTGAACAGAGTTTGAGTCTTCCATTCTTGGGGTGATACCTGCTGTAAGCTTTAGCTTTGTTTCTTGTACAAAAATTCCTGCATAGTATCCCTAAGCATGCCTCCTAGAACTGCTAGAATTCCATGGAACAGTTTGTGATTGGGCTGAGGTTCCCCTGTTTCCTTCAAGACAGATTAGTTTCCCCCCCCAAAAAAAACATCAGAACTATGCCTGGGATTTGTTTGACTCCTGACTCCCTTGACATGGCTTCCTACTCACATGAGGGCTTAAAAAGTCCCTCCTATATTGAATCAGACACTCTGAAGACCTCATAAGTAACCAGATCTTGCCCTACTGACCAGAAAGAACCAAGGCAGGTCACAGGCAGAAAAGCTAAAGGTCACTGCATCTTTGTCACATATTCTTGCTACGTCTGAGTGAAGTAAACTCCCTTTTTGTTAACTGTTCAATGATTTTTGAGTGCCTCATTTTACCCCAACATCAAACTTTTACTATTAGGTACTTGCATTAAATCCATCCCAATATTGGGTAAAAAAAAAATCAGTGGTACAATATTGAATCCATTTGTCTTTCAAAAGTTTTAACTCAAGGTTCACATAAAATACATTGGCAGCTTCATTAGGCAAAATATTAGCTTGTAGATTTTAAGATTAGAATTTTTGAGATTAGAATTTTAATATTAGAATTATGCCTTTTAAAATTAGACTTTAGTAGCAAAAACAAAAGGATTATTTGATTCAAAGAGTCTAAAGGCCTTTGCTATATAGTTAGCCTTCCGGCATATTTAGTTACATAAAACAGGATGTTGTTTGGAAATCCAATAAAGAGCCTTTTAAGGGGATTGGTTTCATTAGGATTGTATTTCCTAGTACACTTTTCATGTTATAACTATAGAATGAATTATGTATACTTAGGCATTAAATTGGAGAAGAAATAATGACTGCTTGACATGGTGGAGAGAGCAGTGATCTCAAAGTCAAAAAGACTGGGGAAAATACATTGCTTTCAGTCTCAGTTTTCTCATTTATAAAATGGAGGTGACTATCTCACTAGATTGTTATGATGCTCAAATTAGATAATATATGTAATGAGATTTTGTTCTTGTTGCTGAGTTGATTTTTGGTTGTGTCCAACTATTTGTGACCCCATTTGGCATTTTCTTGGCACAGATTTGCCATTTCTTTCTCCAGGTTATTTTGTTGTGTGGGGCTTGAGGTGAACCCCCTGGGTTCAGGAAGGGTATTCTTTGCAAGAATGCAAGATTCCAAAACAGCTTAAAAATAAGAAGAGAAATTTATTAATTTAGAAGGTAATGTTGAATCCGGCCAGGAGGACAGCATAGATGGAAAGCTGCCTCCTAGAGGATATCAATTCTGGGGTCTTTATAACTCTTTACAACAGTAAAGATGTGACTTCAGAGCAGTATGCATTGAGGCACTGAGGAGGGAGGTTTGCCTGAAGTCATGGGGGGGTGACCCTCATAATTTAGGGGACAGATAGATGTCTTAGATACAACCCAAAGGTATCAAGGCATAGAAAGGAGGTGTATCTCTATGTCCATCTCAAACCTAAAGGACAATCCAAAGAGGATATTCCTTTCAGGGTCTTATTGGAGTTACTAGATGTTTTTGAGGACACATGGCAATACTTTACCCATCTCCTGATAGAGAAGTGATAGGCTTCTCATTCAAAATGAGACACATTTTTGGACATGACTGATAAAATAATTTGATTTGCTTAATTAGGCATATTTGTTTCAAGGGCTTTCTTTTGCTCTGTTGTTGAATGGAGGCTTCAGAAGAAGATGTGAGGAGTGGTAACTAATGCTTGTTAATTTTTTTTAAGTATTGAAATACTTTTAATTTGGATATTTCCCAATTGGCTAAGTGCTTTCACTTAGACTGTCTTCTTTAACATTCATAATACTTCAATGTTCCATTTTTTCCCTCCCTTCCTTCCTTCCTTCCTTCCCCATTATCTTCTGTTTTAGAATCAATTCTAAGTATACATTCAAAGGCAGAAGAGAGTTAAGAGCTAGGCAATTGGGGTTAAGTGACCTGCTCAGGGTCACACATCCAGGAAGGGTCTAAGGCCAGATTTGAATCCAGGACCTCCTATCTCCAGGCCTGGCTCTTTATCCAATGAGCCACTTAGCTGCCCCATGTTATATTTTGCAAAAAACAAAATTCACATTTTTTCAAAGAAGGCTGCAGAATTCTATGAGCAAACCTTTAAAAATAAGAATTCCAATAATGCAAAATCCTCAGTAAACATTTAAGTACCTACCATGTATACAGCTCAGTGCTAGGTGATGAGGGAACACTAAAGTGGAGGTAAGCTTTGGTCTCTGCCCTTGTGGAGCTTACAATCTAGTAGGGGGAGAGATATAACATATACATGTGACGCTAATATATGAAAAGTACATTTGCGTCATAGTTCATTAGTATTTGACTCTTTGTGACCTGGTGGAACATAGCACTTATGAGAAGTGCTAAAAAAAATTCAGGTGACATATGAGGAAGAGAAGCTTGAACATCAGAAGTGTTTGATGGAAGGGTTTAGAGTTGGGCTCTGAATGGCAAAAAGAGCATTACCAGCATAGGGAATGAGAGGGAAGGCATCTCCCCTCATGTATCATGTACTTCATCTCACCAGTCTCTTGTGCCAGCTCATAAAATATTAGCTATAATTATTATCATTTTCGGGTGTTAATGAGATGTTCTACCAGCTGCCTGTTCTGAGCACTTAGACATAATACATTCCATTCCATTCAACCCAATAAGGATTTTTAAGCACCTACAATTTGCTAGGCATCAGGTTAGACAATAGGAGCAAGAAGACACAAATGGATTAGTCAATCCCTGATAAACAGATATCCCCGGTTACTTCACCTTTTTCTTGTATGAGAGAGTTTTGAGTTCTCTCCCCTTTATGTTCATTCTTCTTTTTTTCAGAACATGTGCTGGCTTGTCAATGTCCTTCCTAAAATATTCTGATCAGGACAGAGCACACTATCTGGCTGGTGGGTGGTCTGTTATTTCTACTGTTTTAGCTCTATAGTAATATTAAATAGTATATAATATTAATATCTTATATAATATATAATTAATATAACATGTCTGCTAGGTGGCACAGTGGATAGAATATTGGGCCTAGAGACAGGAAGACCTGAGTTCAAATCTAGTCTCAGTCACTTACTATGTGTCCCTGGGCAAGTCATTTAACCCTGTTTGCCTCAGTTTCCTTGTCTATAAAATTAGCTGTAGAAGGAAATGGCAAACCACTTCAGTATCTCTGCCAAGAAAGCCCCAAATGGAGTTATGAAAGTCAGGCATGACTGAAATAACTGAACAGCAACAAAGAGACCATTTGTACCATTGTATCATTACCTATTTTCATGAACATCCAATTGTTCTAAGTTATATTTAAAAAGCCTTTTACATGAGTGAAAAGTTACAGGCAAGATTGTTTCTATCCCCTTAGCCCTTCTACTGTGTTATCTCAGCAAGTATATATATATATATATATATATATATATATATACACACATACACACACACACTATACCATATATATATGTATATATATATATACACAGATAGCATATATATTTCTATCTATCCATCCATCCATCCATCTGTCCTTCCTTCCATCCATCAATCCATTTGTTCATCTGTCCATCTATCTTTCTGTCTATCTATCTATCTATCTATCTAGTATTTCAAAAGCATTAGTAACAGTCTGGTTGTCAGTTAAAAAACAAGAGGTTTATATCTACACAGACTGTGTCAAAAGTCTTAGAAGAGGTTTTAGCTTTAATAAGCTTATTAAATAATCCACATCATGAGTTATAAATAACTGTATAACTACCTCACTGAAATAACTCACTCTTGCCCCCTTGTGGAATTAAAAAAAAGGAACCTAAGTGAATTTGGAAGGAAAGGTACAATGAGTGTTTGGGGGAGAGGGGTTGTAAAGAAGGAGGAGGAATTCTGTTCAGTTCAGTTCAGTTCAATTTTTAAAACCTTTATGAAGTTGTTGTTCATCCTTCATTTTTAAAGCAACCTAGTGATATCACAGGGTAATGATTTGACTTGCATGTGAATTGGACAATGGCTTTGGCTCAGAAACACTCTTGAGAGAAAGAAGCTTACATTCATTGAGATAGTTGGGTAGTATAGTGGATAGAGGACTGGACTCCGAGTCAGGAAGGTTTCAGTTTGAATTCTTCCATGTAATGGGGAGATTAAACATTAGCACCCAGGCTGCCAGGTTCCAAGGAGTGGTAAGGGCTAGGCAATGGGGATTAAGTGTCCTGCCCAGAGTCACACAGCTGGGAAGTATGTCAAAGGCCAAATTTGAACCTAGAACCTCCTACCTTGCTCTCAATCCACTGAGCTACCCAGTTACCCCCATTTTTCTTTTCTCTTAATTTTATTTTAATTAAAAGAATTTTCTCTCTCCCATCTCACTCCTACTTGATTATTATTTTTTTAATGCCTACAGAAATGAAATAACTTTACAACTTGGTTTTGTCAATGGAGATATTAGTTACATATTTGGATTTACTAATGTTTAAACACATTTTGAAAGTATGTATAAGGAAGAGCCCCAAGAACAGATTTCAGCCTTTTAAAAGTATGTTTGTTTTTAGTGATTGCAACTGCAATTTCTTTGTAATTAATCAAAAATATTAATTCCATCTCATTAGTATTGCCAGTTTTTAAGTGAACTCTCTGTACTGTGTGGTTGTGTCATAAGTAGCAGCAGCTGTTTTCTGGCTTTCCACCTGGAAAGATTTTTAAATAATCAGTACAGTTTTTTCTCCTTTTTAACTGGTTTCTCTAATATGCTTGAACTCTTCAATTTCCTGAAAGTCAAAGGAAAATGCTGACCTTTCTTCAATGAATCCTGCTTTCCCTCCCCAGTATGCTTCTGGTGAAACACGAGTTCAGATAAAGCAGAGCATTAATGCTGACTCACTCTTTTCTTGCATCACTGTAAGGGCTGAATGACTACGTGAAAGATAGAATGATAGCTCAGTTGTGTGGGCTGCCTACAGGCTTAAATTGAGAAAGAACCTTACTATTAAAAATCTTAAGAGAAACCTAAAGAATCCAAGGTTCTTATAATTTTCTACTGTGGAACAACTCTTTTCTGCCCCTTTCTCTAGCCACTGCAAAGAGTTTGTCTCTGTAATTAATAGGAAGAATGATGCTTCTTTGAATGAGTTTTTAATTTTTTTAAATATGGATTTACATTTATTTGGATGACAAGCTCATTTGTAGAACACTGAATAGAAGGATGGAATATTATTAGCAGTATACCCTCACAAAGTAATACAAAGTGCATGAAGGATGACATAACTCTACAGCAGTAATTCCCAAAGTAGGCACTAACGCCCCCCGGTGGGTGCTGCAGTGATTCAGGGAGGCGGTGAGGGCCACACTTTTTTTGTATTACATTCTATTCTGAGTTCAATTAATAGTTTCATTATTTCCAGGGGGCGCTAAATAATATTTTTTTCTGGAAAGGGGGCAGTAGGCCAAAAAAGTTTGGGAACCACTGCTCTACAGGTTTGGCATACACCCCAGATAAGTCAAATTATCTGGCTAGCTAGTATATGATGGTGATGATGATAGCAGTGATTACTGGCAATATTTTTCATCTGATTCTCATCTTTTTTTTCCAAAGAGTTCAGCTAGAAATGGACCCAGAATACTTTTTCTGGGAAATGAAATCTCTCACATGACAAACCCAGGAAATTAGTTCTCTTAAGTGCTAGAGTGCTTCAAAATGACCCCAAATGGTTAAGAGCATCTGTAAGTTTATATGAAAGTAGAAAAAGAAAGCCAAATTCTTTTATAAAAATATCAATCAGAAGAAAGAAGACCCCAAGCACTAAATGACACCATTTCAAAGGCAGTTTTTATTAGAATTCATTGCTTTGGTGTAAGAGGATGAATCTGTAGATCCCTCAGTCAATGTAAATATTTCTGGCTACCTCTTTCCCTTCCTTCCTTTAGGGTAGGTCCCAGCCAACATCACTATATTTTCATAAGTTTACAACAGATTCACAAGTATTGAGATCACACTAGTTTTTGTTGATTTTTCTTTAAAAAGTAATAAAATATAACCCTAACAGTTTTTTCTAAACATGTTAAAATCATATAAGATTCCATGACAAGTACAGAGGTATCTACTCTATAGAGTTCACTGGCACATCTTCCTCTAGAATACTCTCAGATCTGGCAACAAATGAGATCATTGAGATAGGGTTAATAATCCACTAAGTAGCAACAAGAATTTATCAGTATTGTCCTGGTTAAGATGGCGGCAGAATAAAGAGCAGTGCTTAACCTCTCCTAACCGAAACATACAGGACTCCTCAAGGGGACATAAAAACAAATCCAGACGAATGGAGGGACCCCACAACAGGGTGCAGTGTGGAAGGTACGTGGAATCGGGGCATTTCCGTGCTATAAAGGAGTGAAACAGCTCTCACTAAATCGCGGGCTGAGCAACCCCCCCCCCCCCACACACACACACACCACACCACCTACAATGCCAAAGCCAGCTCAAGAGAAATAGAGCAAGTTTGGGGCACCCACTGAGTCATTGGCAGCTCTAGGGCCTGTTCCTGAGAGCAGCAAGGCTTAGAACCCCAAAAGGCTAAAGAACGCGCATGGACTTTGAGCATGGACACAGAGTGCAGGCGCGAGCACAGGCACAAGTGGAGGCGGACACAGGCGCATGTGAGCGAAGGCTCTGAAACCCTGAGTAGGGAACCAGTACAGACGGGTATACGACTGTGGAAGCAGCTCCCTGAGACTTGTAAAGGAGCTTCCAGCAGAGGATCAAGCAAGGGGGTCCACCAGGGGTCTTGAACTTGAGGAAAACCAGACCTGAGTCAGCATGAGGATAAACCTGAAAACGGGCTGGGCTAACAATGGCAACCCAGAATCGGAAGGCCAAAAGAGAAAGATTAACAAGAAGAAGAAGAAATCTTTAACACTCGACAACTTTTACACAGAGAAAATCCAGACAACCGAGCAAACAGAAGAGGAGAACAAACAAGCATCTGGACCATCCCAAAATAATGAAAACTGGTCACAAGCTCTTGAAGAGTTCAAATATGAGATGATGAAAAAGTTGGAAAAGATTTGGCTAGAGAAATGGGAAATAGCTCAAAAGGAAATCAGGCAAGAAAATAATAGTTTAAAAGGCAGAATTTTGCAATTGGAAAGTGAGGCTAAGAAATAAAATGAACTGATAAGTAAATTGAACCTCAGAAATGACCAGATTGAAAAGGAAAACCAAAAGATCATAGCTGAAAACCAGTCCCTAAAGGCTAGAATTGAGCAATTAGAAGCTAATGATCTCTTAAGACAACAAGAACAAATAAAACAAAGTCAAAGGACAGATAAAATAGAAGAAAACATGAAATATCTCAATGAGAAAGTGACAGACCAAGAAAACCAGTCTAGAAGAGACAATTTGAGAATCATTGGTCTTCCAGAAAAAACAGAAATTAATAGAAACTTGGACTCCATACTAAAAGAAATTATTCAACAAAATTGTCCTGAAGTTCTACAACAAGAGGGCAATATAGACATTGAAAGGATCCATAGTTCATCCTCTACACTAGACCCTGAAAACTCAATCCCCAGGAATATAATAGCCAAATTCAAGAGCCTCCAAGTAAAAGAAAAAATCTTATAAGAAGCCAGAAACAGACAATTAAAATATCAAGGAGCACCAATCAGGATCACACAGGATCTGGCAGCCTCCATGCTAAAAGACCGCAAGGCTTGGAATATGATATTCAGAAAGGCAAGAGAGTTGGGCCTTCAGCCACGGATCAACTACCCATCGAAACTGACTATATACTTCCAGGGAAAAGTATGGGCATTCAACAAAATTGAAGATTTCCAAGTATTAGCACAGAAAACACCAGGACTAAATGGAAAGTTTGATATCCAACTACAAAAATCAAGAGAAACATAAAAAGGTAAATAAGAAACAGAGGGGAAAGAAAGAAAACTCATCATTTTTAAATTTGCCTCTTTAAGGGCTTCAATAAGATCTAATTATCTATATTCCTATGTGGAGAAATGCTATGTATAATTCTCTGTAGTGAACTCTATTCACTATTATAGTATTCACTATTATAGTAATCAGAAGAATAATTCATAGGGAGAGGGTGGAATACTAAATGGTCGAAGATGATATGGGAGGTGGGAAAGAGGGGGGTGAATAGCAGGGGACACCAAGAGAAACTTGAGAGAATGAGAAAAATAGGATATTCTGTTACACACAAAGAGGGCATGGTAAGGGGAGGGGACAAATACTATTAAAAGAAGGAGAGGAAGAGAGCATTAAGTGGTAATATTTAAACCTTACTCTCAGTGTAATCAACCCGGAGAGGAAAGAGTACCTATATTATCCATTGGGATATAAAACTCTATCTAACCCTACTGAGAAAGTCAGAAGGGATAAACCAAGGGGAGCAGGGGAGTGGGGAGGTCAAAAAAAAAGGAAGAGAGAAGAAGGGGGAGGGAATTTATTAGGCCTTTAAAACTAAAAAGAGGGGAATAATAAGGGAGGAGGTAGAAAGGGAAGTTAATCAAGGGAGGGGATAAGGGATACCGGCTTAAAGCAAATCACTGGTTTAAAAGGAAATAATGTAAGAAGAAGGGGTAGGAATAGGGGAGGCTATGAAAATGTCAGCAAATGAACAACTGATAATTATAACTCTGAATGTGAATGGGATGAATTTGCTCATAAAAATGAAGCAAATAGCAGAGTGGATTAGAAACCAAAATCCTACCATATGTTGTCTACAAGAAACACATATGAGGTGGGCTGACATACACAAGTTTAAGGTAAAGGGCTTGAGCAAAATCTTTTTGGCATTAAATGAGAAAAAGAAGGCAGGAGTGGCAATTGTGATTTCTGACAAAGCCAAAGTAAAAATAGATATGATTAAAAAAGACAGGGAAGGTCATTACATCCTGATTAAAGGCAGTATAAACAATGAGGAAATAACACTGCTCAATATGTATGCACCAAGTGGCATAGCATCCAAATTCATAAAGGAAAAACTAGCAGAGCTCAAGAAGGAAATAGATAGTAAAACCATACTAGTGGGACATCTAAATATTCCTCTTTCAGATCTAGATAAATCAAACCAAAAAATAAATAAGAAAGAGGTAAGAGAGGTGAATGAAGTCCTAGAAAAATTAGATTTAATTGATATGTGGAGAAAAATAAATAGGGGCAAAAAGGAATACACCTTCTTTTCAGCTGCACATGGTATATTCACAAAGATTGACCATGTAATAGGGCATAGAAATATTGCAAACAAATGCAAAAGAGCAGAAATAATAAATGTAACCTTCTCAGATCATAATGCAGTAAAAATAATAATTGGTAAGGGCACCTGGACAGGCAAATCAAAATCTGATTGGAAATTAAATAATATGATTCTCCAAAACCAATTAGTCAAAGAAGAAATCATAGAAACAATCAACGATTTCATTGAAGAGAATGACAATGATGAGACATCCTACCAAACTCTGTGGGATGCAGCCAAGGCAGTACTCAGGGGGAAATTTATATCCTTGAGTGCATATATTAACAAATTAAGGAGAGCAGAGATTAATGAATGGGGCATGCAACTCAAAAAAATTAGAAAGTGAGCAAATTAAAAATCCCCAGATGAAAACTAAATTAGAAATACTAAAAATCAAGGGAGAAATTAATAAAATTGAAAGTAAAAGAACTATTGAATTAATAAATAAGACTAGAAGCTGGTATTTTGAGAAAACAGATAAAATAGACAAAGTACTGGTCAATCTAATAAAAAAAAAAGGAAAGAAGAAAACCAAATTGACAGTATCAAAGATGAAAAGGGAGACCTCACCTCTAATGAAGGGGAAATTAAGGCAATCATTAAAAACTATTTCACCCAATTATATGGTAATAAATATAACAATTTAGGAGATATGGATGAATATTTACAAAAATATAAATTGCCTAGATTAACAGCAGAAGAAATAGAATACCTAAATAATCCCATATCAGAAAAAGAAATTGAACAAGCCATCAAAGAACTCCCTAAGAAAAAATCGCCAGGGCCTGATGGATTCACAAGTGAATTCTATCAGACATTCAAAGAGCAACTAATCCCAATACTATACAAATTATTTGATATAATAAGCAAAGAAGGAGTCCTACCAAATTCCTTTTATGACACAAATATGGTACTGATTCCAAAGCCAGGGAGATCAAAAACAGAGAAAGAAAACTACAGAGCAATCTCCCTAATGAACATAGATGCAAAAATCTAAAATAGAATACTAGCAAAGAGACTCCAGCAAGTAATTAAGAAGATCACCCACCATAATCAGGTGGGATTTATACCAGGAATGCAAGGATGGTTCAACATTAGGAAAACCATCCACATAAGTGACCATATCAACAGTCTAACAAACAAAAACCACATGATTATCTCAATAGATGCTGAAAAAGCCTTTGACAAAATACAGCATCCATTTCTATTGAAAACACTGGAAAGTATAGGAATAGAAGGACCTTTCCTAAAAATAATAAACAGTATATACCTAAAACCATCAACAAGCATCATATGCAATGGGGATAAATTAGAAGCCTCTCCAATAAGATCAGGTGCGAAACAAGGATGCCCATTATCACCTCTATTATTCAACATAGTACTAGAAACACTAGCAGTAGGAATTAGAGAAGAAAAAGAAATTGAAGGTATCAAAATAGGCAAAGAGGAGACTAAGCTATCACTCTTTGCAGATGATATGATGGTATACTTAAAAAATCCTAGAGAATCAACTAAGAAGCTTGTAGAAATAATCAACAACTTTAGCAAAGTTGCAGGATATAAAATAAATGCACATAAATCATCAGCATTTCTATACATTTCCAACACATTAGAGCAGCAAGAGGTAGAAAGAGAAACACCATTTAAAATCACCCTAGACAATATAAAATACGTGGGAATCTATCTACCAAAACAAACACAGCAATTATACGAAAACAACTACAAAATACTTTCCAAACAAATAAAACTGGATCTAAATAATTGGAAAGCCATTGATTGCTCATGGGTAGGACAAGCTAACATAATAAAAATGACCATTCTACCCAAATTAATTTACCTATTTAGCGCCATACCTATCAAACTACCAAAAAACTTCTTGACTGAATTAGAAAAAACTATAACAAATTTCATTTGGAATAACAAAAGATCAAGAATATCAAGGGAAATCATGAAAAAAAAAATGTGAAGGTAGGGGGCCTAGCAGTACCAGTATTAAACTATACTATAAAGCAGCTGTCATCAAAACAATATGGTACTGGCTAAGAGACAGATCAGTGGAATAGACTTGTGGCAAATGACATCAGCAAGACAATGTAAGATAAACCCAAAGAGCCCAACTTTTGGGACAAAAATCCACTATTTGACAAAAACTGCTTGGAAATTTGGAAAACAATATGGGAGAGATTAGGTTTAGATCAACATCTCACACCCTATACCAAGATAAATTCAGAATGGGTGAATGACTTGAATATAAAGAGGGAAACTATAAATAAGTTAAGTGAACACAGAATAGTATGCTTGTTAGATCTCTGGGAAAGGAAAGATTTTAAAACCAAACAAGAGTTAGAGAAAATTACAAAATGTAAAATAAAAAGTTTGATTATATTAAATTACAAAGTTTTTGTACAAGGGAAAACAATGCAGCCAAAATCAGAAGGGAAACAACAAATTGGGAAAAAATCTTTATAACAAAAATTCTGACAGAGGTCTAATTACTCAAATATACAAGGAGCTAAATCAGTTGTATAAAAAATCAAGCCATTCCCCAATTAATAAATGGGCAAGGTACATGAATAGGCAGTTTTCAGATAAAGAAATCAAAAGTATCAATAAGCACATGAGAAAGTGTTCTAAATCTCTAATAATTAGAGAAATGCAAATCAAAAGAACTCTGAGGTATGACCTCACACCTAGCAGATTGGCTAAAATGAAAGAAGGGGAGAGTAATGAATGCTGGAGGGGATGTGGCAAAATTGGGACATTAATGCATTGCTGGTGGAGTTGTGAACTAATCCAACCATTCTGGCTGGCAATTTGGAACTATACTCAAAGGGCTATAAAAGAATGCCTGCCCTTTGATCCAGCCATACCATTGATGGGTTGGTAGCCCAAAGAGATCATAGATAAACAGACTTGTACGAAAATATTTATAGCTGTGCTTTTTGTGGTGGCAAAAAACTGGAAAAGGAGGGTATGCCCTTCAATTGGGGAATGGCTGAACAAATTGTGGTATATGCTGGTGATGGAATACTATTGTGCTAAAAGGAATAATAAACTGGAGGAATTCCATGTGAACTGGAAAGACCTCCAGGAACTGATGCAGAGCGAAAGGAGCAGAGCCAGAAGAACACTGTACACAGAGACTGATATATTATGGTAAAATCGAATGTAATGGACATCTGTACCAGCAACAATGGAATGACACAAGATGGCTCTGAGGGATTTATGGTAAAGAACGCTACCCACATTCAGAGGAAGGATTGCAGGAGAGGAAACATATAAGAAAAACAACTGCTTGAATGCATGGGTTGGGGTGGCCATGATTGGGGATGTAGACTCGAAACTACCACACCAATGCAACTAACAACAATTTGGAAATAGGTTTTGATCAAGGACACATGATAAAACCAGTGGAAATGTGCATCGGCTATGGGGGTGAGGGGCGGTGAAAGGGAAAGTAGGATAATGAATCATGTAACTATGTTAAAAACGAATATTAATAAATGTTTTGAAAAAAAGAATTTATCAGTATTATGGAGGATTTCCTACATAAAATATAAGTCAAAAGATTCTCTCTCTTTTTTTCTTCAAATTCTCCTATTTGTAGAGTATAACTGATTTCACCTTACTCACAAACATTACAGAGCCTCCAGAATGAAACATACATTCATTTGAAAGTGATCCACTTAGACATCCACAACAGAAAAACAAAGTAAATTAAAAAAACAAACACATTTCCCAAATGAAGATATTCAGTTGGACAGAAAGCTCATTTAGTTCGTCAATAACTATAGCAGCACTTACAGCAGATAGATAATGAGCTACTTCTAAAATTGGAAGAAGAGAAGTAGATTAGAATGCATTGAATCTGGGAAACTGCATATCTAATGATAGGACCAAATCTGATCATTGCCATTTTGGAGCCATCACTATTTCCCTGGTGTTTCCATATTCTAGACACAAATCAAGAAAAGCAGCAATCTTTTTTTTTTTTTTAAATAATTTTTTATTTTTAGAAAAAATTTCCCTGGTTACATAAGTCATGTTTTTACTTTACCCTTCACCCCCTTCACCCACACCCCCCCCAATACCCTGACACACCCCCTTCCCCCACCATAGCTAATTCGCATTTCCACTGGTGTGGTGTGTCAAGACTTATTTACACATTATTGATAGTTACATGGGTGTGGTCTTTTCAGGTCTACATCCCATATCATGTTCTCATCAACCCAACTGTCCATGCAGTTGTTTTTCTTCTGTGTTTCTACTCCTGCAGTTCTTCCTCTGAATGTGGATAATGTTCCTTTCCATAAATCCCTCAGAATTGTCTTGGGTCATTGCATTGCTGCTAGTACAGATGTCCATTACATTCTATATTACCACAGTGTATTGGTCTCTGTGTACAATGTTCTTCTGGCTCTGCTCCTTTCACTCTGCATCAATTCCTGGAGATCATTCAGTTCACATGGAATCCCTCCAGTTTATTATTCCTTTTAACACAATAGTATTCCATCACCAACATATACCACAATTTGTTCAGCCATTCCCCAATTGAAGGGTATACCCTTGCTTTCCAGTTTTTTGCCACCACAAAGAACGCTGCTATAAATATTTTTGTGCAAGTCTGTTTATCTATGATCTTTTTGGGGTACAAACCCAACAATGGTATGGCTGGATCAAAGGGCAGGCAGTTTTTTATAGCCCTTTGAGCATAGTTCCAAATTGCCCTCCAGAATAGTTGGATCAGTTCACAACTCCATCAGCAATGCATTAATGTCCCAATTTTGCCACATCTCCTCCAACATTCATTACTTTCCCCTGCTATCATTTTAGCCAATCTGCTAGGCATGAGGTGGTACCTCAGAGTTGTTTTGATTTGCATTTCTCTAATTATTAGAGATTTAGAACACTTTCTCATGTGCTTATTGATACTTTTGATTTCTTTATCTGAAAACTGCCTATTCATGTACCTTGCCCATTTATTAATTGGGGAATGGCTTGATTTTTTATACAACTGATTTAGCTCCTTGTATATTTGAGTAATTAGACCTCTGTCAGAATTTTTGTTATAAAGATTTTTTCCCAATTTGTTGTTTCCCTTCTGATTTTGGCTGCATTGTTTTCCCTTGTACAAAAACTTTGTAATTTAATATAATCAAACTTTTTATTTTACATTTTGTAATTTTCTCTAACTCTTGTTTGGTTTTAAAATCTTTCCTTTCCCAGAGATCTGACAAGTATACTATTCTATGTTCACCTAATTTACTTATAGTTTCCTTCTTTATATTCAAGTCTTTCACCCATTCTGAATTTATCTTGGTATATGGTGTGAGATGTTGATCTAAACCTAATCTCTCCCATATTGTTTTCCAATTTTCCCAGCAGTTTTTGTCAAATAGTGGATTTTTGTCCCCAAAGTTGGACTCTTTGCGTTTATCATACACTGTCTTGCTGACATCACTTACCCTAAGTCTATTCCACTGATCCTCCCTTCTATCTCTTAGGCAGTACCATATTGTTTTGATGACAGCTGCTTTATAGTATAGCTTAATATCTGGTATTGCTAAGCCACCTTCCTTCACGTTTTTTTTTTCATTATTTCCCTTGATATTCTTGATCTTTTGTTCTTCCAAATAAACTTTGTTATAGTTTTTTCTAATGTAGTAAAAAATGTTTTTGGTAGTTTGATAGGTATGGCGCTAAATAGGTAAATTAATTTGGGTAGAATGGTCATTTTTATTATGTTAGCTCGTCCTACCCATGAGCACTCAATGTTTTTCCAATTGTTTAGATCTAGTTTTATTTTTTTAGAAAGTGTTTTGTAGTTATGTTCGTATAATTCCTGTATTTGTTTTGGTAGATAGATTCCTAAGTATTTTATATTGTCTAGGGTGATTTTTTAAATGGTTTTCTCTTTCTACCTCTTGCTGCTCTAATGTGTTGGAAATATATAGAAATGCTGATGATTTATGTGCATTTATTTTGTATCCTGCAATTTTGCTAAAGTTGTTGATTATTCCTACTAGCTTTTTAGTTGATTCTCTAGGATTTTTTAAGTATACCATCATATCATCTGCAAAGAGTGATAGCTTAGTCTCCTCCTTGCCTATTTTAATACCTTCAATTTCTTTTTCTTCTCTAATTGCTACTGCTAGTGTTTCTAGTACTATGTTGAATAATAGAGGTGATAATGGGCATCCTAGTTTCACACCTGATCTTATTAGAAAGGCTTCTAATTTATCCCCATTGCATATGATGCTTGTTGATGGTTTAAGATATATACTGTTTATTATTTTTAGGAAAGAACCTTCTATTCCTATACTTTCTAGTGTTTTCAGTAGGAATGCATGTTGTATTTTGTCAAAGGCTTTTTCTACATCTATTGAGATTATCATGTGGTTTTTGTTGGTTTGCTTGTTGATATGGTCACTTATGTGGATGGTTTTCCTAATGTTGAACCATCCTTGCATTCCTGGTATAAATCCCACCTGATCATGATGAATAACCCTCTTTATCACTCGCTGGAGTCTTTTTGCTAGTATTCTATTAAAATTTTTGCATCTATGTTCATTAAGGTGATTGGTCTGTAATGAAAAGCAGCAATCTTAAGGAAGGAGCCAGAGACTTTTGCCATGAGGGCAGAAATGAAAAGCAAAGTCATGGGATGTGTCCCATTCTCTTCAGGATTGCTAAGTGCTTTCCTTGAGGCTACTGAAACTTCTAGGTAGGTAATTTGCATGGTTCACCTACCTAAAGCATAACAGAAGTTAAAAGGAATTTGCTTTTAAGTATCTGTGGAACCTAGTCACATCTATAGACCTATGTTTTTCTTTGCTTTAACCTTAGTTCTCGTACAAAGTCAACCAAAAAACACACAGAATCCACCGAAGTCTCAAACCCCTGAGCCAGCCAGAGACTGAACCAAAAGTTTCTCTCTCCTTTCTTAAAACACAACATGGGGCAGTTGGGTGGCTCATTGGATTGAGAGTCAGGCCTAGATGGAAGGTCCTGGGTTCAAAATCTGGCCTCAGACACTTCCTAGCTGTGTGACCCTAGGCAAGTCACTTAATCCCCATTGCCTCGCCCTAACCGCTCTTCTGCCTTAGAACCAATACATAGCACTGATTCTAAGACAGAAGGTAAAGGTTTTAAAGGGGGAAAAGCCCCACAAAGAGCCTCCTTCATAGTCCAAGACTCCATGATAGTATGTTTCTGTATATTGTAAGTACCTGTAGAAAATGGTTCCTAGTGATATCCCACTGGCCTCATGGAAATACACTTCTCTGATTGCCAATTGATGTTTTTCCCTCTCTAGGGTCATAACTCAATTTGTAGGATTTAGGAAGTTTGCTAGCATAGTCTAACATGTAAAAAAGTTTGTTTTCCCCAAAATGAATTCCCAAACAAATATGTAAAAAATAGCACTTACTAAAAGGAGAAAAATCTGGCCCAGGAATGTTGAGGACACAAAGGGAAGAAGGCCAAACCATTGAGTCTGCTGCCCGGATGAAGGGGAATGAGAAGGCGAAGGTTACCCAGAGATCAGTAGAGAAGAGCTGCTCAAAGTGTGAGTCTTCAGAGGGTCATCACATCTTCATCCAGTTAGCTGGTATTGGTTGGGGAGGGGAGGATTTGCAGTTTGAGGTGGAATGTTGAGTATGTTTCTGGGGCAAATACTTGCATTTAAAAAAAGAAAAAACCTTACTTTCCTTCTCATAATTAAAACTAAGTATTGGTTCCAAGACAGGAGAGTGGTAAGGGCTAGGCAATTGGAGTTAAGTGACTTGCCCAGGGTCGCACAGCTAGGAAGTATCTGAGGCCAGATCTGCAACCAGAACCTCCTGTCTCCAGTCCTGGAGCTCAAGCCACTGAGCCACCCAGCTGTTCCTGCTTTTTTTAATGGAAAAAACAAAGAACAGAAAACACTTTACCTCTAACTTGTCTCACTTCTAATCAAATTTCCCCCCATGATATAGCTCTCAAAGTTTGTATCACGATTTTATAATAGCTGAGTGACTTTTATTTTTAATGGCAGAGGTTTCATTTAAGTTCTTGTTATCAAATGTCTCAACTGGTGTATTGCCACCATCATACATTATTTTTTTGAGTTGAGAAAGGGAGCCAGCTATGCCCTCAGAATCCAGCTGAAGCAGCTTCACCTATGACCGTCACAAGCAATAAAGAAAAGAAGAGAGATAAGATATTGAAATCAGGCTCCCCGGAGTGCACATTTCCTGTAAAAAAGAAGCAAAAACATCATTTGTAAAATGGGGGTGATAATAGTACCTTCTTCCTACCATTGCTGTGAGAATGAAATGAGATCATAATTATCTTTGCAAAGCTTAAAGTGTGATATAAAATATTATTATTATGATGATGATTGTATCAGAAACCTTTCCTGGAGCACAAAGGCCACAGTTGGGAGAAGGCAAAAGGTAAACTACTAATAGATATGCTATAACTGTCATCTGACCAAAAGTACAAGAGGCATTGCTAGTGTGGAAGGAGTCACAGGCTAAGTGATGCAATGGATAGAGTGCTGGTTGTGGAAATAGGAAGAGCTGAGTTCAAATCTGGCCTCAGACCCTTACTAGCTATGTGACCCTGAACAAATCACATAACCTTTGTCTGCCTCAGTTTCCTCTTCTGTAAAATGATCGAAAGAATGGAAAAAAGTTGCAAAAGAGGTTTTTTGCTCTTGCAGAGGGCCAACTGAAAACTTCTGGCAGTTGAGCCTTAGAATTCTGAGAAAGTTCAGTTGGGCCCTGATGCTTGAACAGAGTGGAAGGATCAACCAGAGCTCTATTTTGGCTTTCAGTTTGCCTTGGCCTGTGCCTTGTCTTTGGATAATTTGTACCTAGCTAACTTCTCTGGACCTCTCCCTGACCTTCTCCATATTATTTCCCTGTTTCCCTGTCTGTTTTCCCCCGGGGCTCTGGAAGGCAGGGTGGCTTTTGGGTTTTTAATGAAAAGACTTTGTGGGTTTGGTTTTCCCCAATAGGCAAGTAGGATATCCTTGAATTCAAACTATCCCTTTAGTATACCCTCTACCTTAAAAGCAGCCAAATCTTCCCTGGCTGAGAGAAGCAGGTCCTTCTCTCAGTCTAACACATTCCTGAGACCCTCTCCCATCTTGAGTTTCTCCCTAGTGGCTGTCAGAAACCCCAATCCCCTCTCTCTTTCCAGACCAATCCTGAAACATTAATAAACCCGTGGTTACCTAATTAAACCCTCTGGAGAATGTTGTGTTGAAGAATTAGGCAAGGGTAAAAGGGGAGGAATAATTCTCTTTATTTCCTGAGGGAAACTGGAGGCATCCATCTTGGGAGGAAGTAGTTGCCCAAGGCTTCCTCCTGAATCCCTTCACTTTCACTGACAGGGAGGAACCTTGTGATTCCTCCTTTGAGGACTTGAGAAACTGACAAGAAAGCCCTCAAGTCAGATTCAAACCACTTCTGACTGGCCCTATTCCATGTGTCTGTAAAAGTACCTTTCCTGCCTGGAAGGGTTCAGCCTATTACTCCTCAGTATCCTCTGTCTCTAGCCTGGGTGTCTAGTCTGTGTCAGCTGCCTCTCCTCAACACTTCACCCTGTACCCTTACCATCCTAATACCACCTTATCCATTCCTCCCTAAACCCAGTCATCCCTTTTAGATTCCTCTCCTATCACCTCAACCACCTTTTACCCCTCTGTCACTCAGCAAGGGAAGGAGAGCACCCCTCCGAACTTTAGTGTACCCCCTACTTTATCCACAACACTATGTGACCCTGAACAAATCACTTAACTTTTTTCTGCCTCAGTTTCCTCTTCTGTAAAATGATCAAAAGAATGGAATGATAATCAATTCCAATATCTAGGCCAAGAAAACTCCAAAAAGGGGTTCATGAAAAGTCAGACATAACTGTAATGACTGAATGACTATACTAAAATGAACTATCAAATTTTACATGGCATTGCAGAAGTGGTAGAAACCTTACCACTCATCCTGTCCAATTCTTTCATTTGAAAGAGGACCACTTCTCTGTTCTGTGGAGATGGCCTTTTTTTTTTTTTGTAAATTCAACACAGTGTGGGTAAAACGCAAGTTATTCAGCTACTCTGGGACTGAGAACTGCCCTCATTTGCAAAGTGAGGCAGGTAGCCAAAGGATCATTTATAAATAAGATTAAAAAAAAAAAACAAAAAAAATAAGCTGTTTAAAAGTCCAAAAACCCTTCAGAAAACTCTTATATATGTAAGGGGGTGGCTAAGTTCATTAATTCATGCATCCAACAAACACTCAGATTCCAGAAGATCACTTACAAATTGAACAAGTCACTTAATTCTCTTAGCTTCAATTTCCTCATCAATAAAATGGGGAAAACAACAAATTTGCACTACCTACTTCATTTCACTTTGTCAAAACATATATGGGCTAATTACTATGATGTCTGGCATGCTGGACATTGCTATAGTACTATAACTAGACTGCCATTTGTACTGGAAAAGCATCAAAAGGTTTAAGTTCAATGCAATTTTAAAAATTCCTTGTTTCTTCCTTTCTCTATTTCTGCACAATTTTAAAAGATCATATGTATATATATATATACATACATATGTGTATATATATATATAACACATGCACACATATATTTGTATACATACATATTTATACACATGTTTGCATATGAATATAGATACATACATACATTTGCTATTAAACAGGAACCAACTAGGAACTATGTCAAAACAGAGAGAATAAACTGCATCCTTTTTCATTTCCTTTAGGTTTCTTGCTAGGATGATGCTCTCTTATACTCTCCTAGCCTCTGGAAATACTTCTGTCCTTAAAATGAAAACAACAACAATTCACCTATTCACTATATTGAATGGACCCTAAATCTCTTATATTCACTCCGCTCAATAAGTCCTAAGACTATAATGTGTAAGAATAAAATGCCAGAATTTCCCAAATGTCAGCCTGATATCTCCAGTCTCTCTCATTTCCAATGTTTCCTCTATAAAATTGACAATATAACCTGCCTAAGGTGGAGGATTTTGCGTAGTAGAGCTCTGGAGACTAAGTGAGGAAGATCTAGGTTCGAATTCTGCCTCAGACACTTATTGTGCCAGTCACTGAAACTTCTCTAGGCCTTAGTTTCCCCATCTGTAAAATGGGAATAATGAGAGCATCTACCTCAAAAGGATATTGTGAGGATCAAATGACAGAACATGTTTAAAGTGCTTTGCAAACCTTAAAAACTGATATATACATATATATATTCATTTTATATATAAAATAATTAGCTCAGGTCCAGGGTCATAGGCTGAGCACAATGGTTTAATACTGGTTTAATAATTTAATTTAATTAATTTAAATTATATATAAGTGTATATAATATAAAAAATTTAATTTAATAATTAAAATGGTTTAATACTTTAAAAGGTGGATGGGACTTTGTTTTAGGGAGAACCATGGGGTCATTAAAAAACCTTTTCAATTTCCTAAAGGGAATTCAGCTTGCTCTTTTCCTGCTTAATTTTGGGCCTACCCCACGGTCTATTTACAGTGTCTATTAAAGATCCCAAAGTCTATAAATAGGTTTAGAAAGACAAAAATATTTTAATAGGAAATAAAACATTTTTATTGACTATCAGTGTCATTAAAATTTTTTTAAATTTGTTTACATGTTAATATCCTTTTCAATAATCCTTTTCTGACATGTTATGATTCATGTTCTCTCTTCCCTCTCTTCTCCTCAAGATGGCAGATAATAGGATATAGGTTGTACATGTGTTATTATGCAATATATATTTCTATTTTCATCATGTTGTAAAAGATGATACATGTTGCTTACACAAGAGAAAAATTCATATGAGGAAATAAACTGAAGAATGGTATATTTCAATCTGCATTCACACTGTCTGCATGGCTTTGCAATGCTGATAATAGTTGTCATTCACAACTGATCATTATTTATGATTATTCTTACTGTGTCCAATGTTCTCTTGGTTCTGCTCACTTCATATAAATCTTTCCAGATTTTTTTTGTGATCATCTTGTTCATCTTTTCTTATGGCACAATAGCATTCCATTACAATTGTATACCACAACTTGTTCAACCATTTCCCAATTGATGGACAGCCCTTCACTTTGTTGCTGCAAACATTTTTGTACAAGTAAGTCCTTTCCCCCATCTTTGAACTATTGTGTTATTACTGGGTTAAAGGGTATGCACAGTTTTAATCTCTTTATCTAAGAAATGCCTGTTTATGTCTTTTGGTTATTTGTCAATTGGGGATCAAGTCATTGTTAACAATTTGAAAATCACTGTGAGAATACCACGGAAAGTAAAACAAAAATGTAATCCCCTTGCCAAAAAAAGAAAGTAAAATACATATAACTAGAATTTTCAGCTGTTGAGTTTGTTATGGAAGGATAGAATACTTTAATATTTCTCCAAGATATGGAGAAAATCTACATATAGGAACACTCAAGCAGGTAGTAAATACATATAAATGCCCCAAGGATCCTTTTGCACAGCATGAGATTCTAATATTTTTCTCAGTTTCATCAGAAAGGTACATGTGGTTTATCTGAGGATGGATGGTCATCTTAGTTAGAAAGAAAAAACAGGTTTGGTCACAGTCATGGACACAATAGTAGAGAGTACCAACCAATTGTACAGTGTCTGGGATGCTAGCGGTTGTGGAAGAAAATACACAAAAAGAACCTAATGCAATAGAAAATGTCATATGTTATCAGTTATTTAAAAAATATCTATCTATCTATCTAGAACATAGCCACTTAATAAAATACTCATTGATTGACATTAGGAGAATGAAAGATGAATGGCTAACTAGCTATTCTGTAAGGAACCTAGCTCAGAAGGGTAGCATAGGCAGTGGCAGTTGTGAAATAATGGAAGGTGAACAGGCACTGAAGCTAGGAAGGCTTGGATTCAAGTTCTGTCTCTCATATATGCTATGTGACCCTGGGCAAATCACTTACTTTTTCAGTGATATAGGCAAGTCTGAGACTATAAATTCCAGGAAAGATGATGACATAGAAGCAGTTTCCTTGACTGGGAGTTACCAAAAACCAACGAAATCACAAGTCCAGTCTCTGTCTCTGTCTCCATCTCTGTCTCTCTCTCTCTCTCACACACACGCACACACACCAACAATAACCTCATATGTTATCCATCTAATAGCATGTCTTCATGTCATCATATGGACAATAAGAATTCTACCTTTATCCTCCTGATATCAAACAAGTGTTTATTAAATGGTCACTACATTTCAGGCCCTTTACTAAGTCCTGAGAATAAAAAGACAAAAGTGACAAAATAAGAAAAAATAAAGGAGCAGCTAGGTGGTGCAGTGGATGGAGTACCAGGCCTGAAACCAGGAAAACTCATTTTCCTGGGTTCAAATCTGGTCTCAGACATTTCCTAGCTGTGTGGCTCTGGGCAAGTTGCTTAATTTTCTTTGTCTTAAAAAAAAAAAAAAGGCAAGGGGGGGGGGGGGGTCCCCAGCAGCAAAGTTATGGGAAGCCATGGAGCTGAACAGGATAAGTAGGCATGTACTTTGCCATTTGTATCCCTGTTGACAACATCAATGATTAGATCATAGAATTCTTTGAGTATCTGAATTAGGCCCAGGTCTGACCGGCAGTGTAGGCTCTCCAACCATATCTGGCTCCACCTCCTGACAGGCCAGTCGGGGCAGAGCCCCAGGATGTGCCCCAGGGGGCCCTTCAGCCTCCCCCCCCCCCAATATTCCAGTGCCTTCTGCCTCCATCTTCCTCCTTCTTCCTCCTTCCCCAGGCATTTATGGCTCTCTCGGCCAAAAAGGTTGCCAACCGTTGATATAGAATAAAATACAAATTCCTTATCCTGAACTAGGTCTTGATCAATGATACATGTAAAAACCAGTGGAAATGTGCATGGGCTACGGGAGGAGGGTTGGGGTAGGAGAGGGAAAGAACATGAATTTTGTAACCATGGAAAAATATTCTAAATTAATTAAAAATTTCTATTAAAAAAAAATTCCTTACCCTGACATTTAAGGCCCTTCACAGCTTTAATCAATCCTCCTTCTTAGATTTATTTCATTCCACCAACTTTAACTTCTGCCTTCTAGCTGACTTGTATTACCAGTTATTCCCTCTCCAGACCTCCAGGCATTAGTACAAACTATGCCTTCCTGGCTGAAAAGCAAGTTTGTTCACTCACTGATGGCAAAAACTAGCTTTTGTCTTTGTACTCCTAGCTTAGCATTTTAGATGCTTGCCACAGAAATCTAATTAGGAAACTGAAGTTTTTCCCCAGGTTGCAATTATCCTGGACAGAGGATAAATAATTTTTGAAATGGAATATTACTGGGGAAGCTGGGTAGTACAGTGGATATAACCTGCTTTCCAGAAGTTTACATTCTAAAAAAAAAAAAAAATATATCACAGAATATGAGGGAGTACCCAGGGGCAGCTAGGTGGCTAAATGAATGGAGAGCCAGACCTGGAGTAAAGAGGGCCTGGGTTCAAATGTGACTTCAAACACTTCCTTAGTTGTGTGACCCTGGGCAAACAAATCACTTCACCCAGTAAAGTTTTTTGTTTGTTTTTTAAAAGAATATTTCAGAGACTTGATAGGGTTTCCCTCCAGAAGCAGGTAATAACAGTTAATAATGCCCAACCGAAGAAACCAACCCCTTGAGATATACACTATCCATTTGGTGCACCTCGGAAAATATCTAAGAACCTATTTTGGGTAACCTCCTCTGGCACTGACAGGCCATGATGAATTTGTACTGTACAAAGTACGTCTCGTTTATTTGGCTTGGGCGTTAACACAGGCCTCCTTTAAAAGAGGGCCCCCGAGATTTCTCCAAGATCTGGCCCGGCCCTCCGCAAAGGGGGCCTTCCCCAAAAGGTATGCCGAGGGCTCGTGGCTCACGTTCCCCAAGCCCTCCAAATGCAGCTAGGAAGCAGCAAGCCTGAAAAGAGGGTAAGAGGTCAAGGTCCGTGTTGGCCTCCTCCGCCCTGCCCGG
>NC_058135.1:57192385-57271738 GCF_016433145.1 Gracilinanus agilis
TTATCATACACACTCTTGCTGCTGAGGTCATTTACCCCAAGTCTATTCCACTTATCCTCCCTTCTGTCTCTTAGTCAGTACCATATTGTTTTTTTAGAAAAATTTTCCATGGTTACATGATTCATGCTCTTCCTCTCCCCTCCACCCCTTCCAACCCCCCACCACCCCAAACCCAGTAGCCAATACGTGTACCATATTGTTTTGATGACCACTGCTTGATAGTACAGTTTAAGATCTGGTAATGCTAGGCCACCTTCCTTCAAATTTTTTTCCATTGTTTCCCTTGATATTCTTAATTTTTTGTTCTTCCAAATGAACTTTGTTATAGTTTTTTCTAATTCAGCAAAAAAAAAAAACAAAAAAAAAACGTTTCTTGGTAGTTTGATAGGTATGGTACTGAATAAGTAAATTAATTTGGGTAGGATTGTCATTTTTATTATTTTAGCTTGTCCTACTTGAGCAATTAATGTTTTTCCAATTGTTTAGATCTAGTTTTAACTGTGGAAAGTGTTTTGTAGTTGTGTTCATATAATTCCTTTGTTTTGGCAAATAGATTCCTATGTATTTTATAGTGTCTAGAGGGATTTTAAATAGAATTTCTCTTTCTACCTCTTGCTGCCGGGATGTGTTGGAAATATATAGAAATGCTGATAATTTACGTGGGTTTATTTTGTATCCTGCAACTTTGCTAAAGTTGTTGATTATTTCCACTACTTTCTTAGTCAATTCTCTAGGATTCTAAATCCATGCTTTAAAAACCAAAGCATAGAGTTTGTGTTTTATCTTGAGGGAAATAGGGAGCAGTGAAGCTATTTGAGCAGGAGAATGGCAGAACCATACCTTGCTTCAAGATTATCAGTTTGGCAGCCCTATGAAGGATAGATATATTGAAGAAAGAAGTTGTATTCTATGGTGGAAAGACCAGTTAGACCCTTGCAGTAGTCCAGGGGAAGGGCAGTGAGGACTTGAATTTAAGCATTGCCTGTCACCACCCTCATCTGCTCTCCCACTGTAATAATTTTCCATACTTCTTTATGTTATAAAATTTACCCCATTTCCTTCTCTCCTGCATTCGTTTTGTGGCATTATTTTAAGATTGGTTGGAAAGGATTTTTATGGTGGTTTCAAGTTTCCCTGCTTCTACTCCACTATCTTGGCTCTGGAACCAGAAGTCCTTTTCTCTAGGTTTTTAGTACACCACTCTCTCATAGTTTTCTTTCTACTTATCTGACTGTTCCTCTCTCTCCTTTTCAGGACTTGAATTTGGGTGGAGGCCCATGGGAGTAGAAAGGAGGATATTTAGATCTGGAAGGATCAGAGAAACCTTAGCTGGAAAGGAATATCAATGACCTCTTGTCCAACCTCTTCATTTTACAGATGTGGAAACAGTTAGAGGGAGGGAGGGGAGTATAGTAGAGTTGCTTAAGATTGCACAAGCATGTAATGTAGAGTAAAGAGGTGGGATTTGAGCCCAGGTCTTCTAACTCCAAATCCATTGCCTTGCCCATTGTGCTGTGCTGTTGTTAAGGGAACTGGCATTGTAGAGGTAACCCGGGTAAGACTTAGCTGTTGATTAGCTTGGGACAGGAAGGTTTCAGACTTGAGTGACTAGAAGGTTAGGGAGGAGGATGGATTTTGTGGGGGTGCGGGGGGGGGGGGAAGAAAATGAGTTCCATTTCGGGCATACTAAGGTTGAGATGCCCATCCATTAGGAGAAGACCAGAGCTCAAGATATGAGTAAGTTTCTTGACATAAATCTGGGAGTCATCAGACCATAGATTTTAAATTAGAAGACTTTATGTTGTCTAGCTTTGCCCCTGCACTTTATTAGGGAACTGAGACCCAGAAAGGATTGAGGTATCTTAGGAGGGAAGCCACAGATGTCTCCCAGGTCTTCATAACTTCAAGCCTAATATTTTATTTTCTATACCGGGGTATCAAACTTGTGACTCACACAACTCAACCAGATTAAAATATAATTGGGAAATATCTAATTTTTTAAAAATTACTTTAATAAATTTATAAAAGTTTATTGTTAAAATTATTAGTTTATAAATTTATAATAAATAAAATAAAAAATTTATTTTTTGGAAATTTATAATAAAATAAAATTTGATTTTGTAAATGTATAAAAAACAAATTTTATTCTTTAGAAATTTATAATCAATAAAATAAATTTTGATTTTTATACATAAATCTGTTAAGTAATTAGTTCCCTGTTCTTCTAATACTATCTCCCTTTTCAGAGACTAGGGCAGAAGAAGAAAGTATTGAGAAATGATGTCAAAGGCTTTTGAGCTATAGAATGAAGGAGAAGAATGAGCTTTACAGTAGGTGATCCCTTTTTTTTTTTTTTTTTTTGGTTTGGTTTCTCCTCCCCTCCCCCCCAGTAAAATAGGGTGAGGGCTCCTGAAAGGAGGAAGAGCAATATGGAGGACTTGGGCTAGAGATGGAACTCTGGATCAGACTCTAGGAGGGCTCAGTTGAAACTGGGTAGTGTATAATTGAAATGGTTGTGTGACCTCTTTTGAATTTGGTTCTACTGGCAGTGAGTAGGAGGAGAGAAAGCTGGTGGGAGTAATCCAGAGATAATGCTTGGAAAGATATGAAGATAAGAGAAGGGGCCTAGGGGTTTCAGAGTTAGAGGCAGGAGAAAGTTGAACCAGTTACTGGAGGATCTGGATGCAAACAAGGCTAGAACAAGGGTGATGTGGCTGGGAGAGCAAAGAGAGGGAAGTATAGATAGATACAGGGCAGTGAGGCACAAGGAGCCATGGATGGTCAGAGGATTTCCAAGGACAGGATCACAGAGGTGTTCTCACCTAGGAGATGTTAAGATGGTGGGTTATGACTCTCCATATGTGTGGCTGACATGACAGTTATGAGAATGGAAGAGATTGCTGAATTGGGAGCCCAGAGCATTGGAGAGAATAGCAATATGTATAGGAAAAGTTCCCCATGGATAAAGGCAGGAATCGAAGAATAATCTATGTGACTTGTTCACAGTCCCATAAAGATTAAGTAGCAAAGCCAGGATTTGAGCCCAAACCCTCTGAATTAGTCCATACTACCTTTAGCCTGAGTGTGCAGTTAGGACTGCTGCTCTCAAAGTCCTGTGATGAAAGAGGGCAGTTAGTGTTTTCTTCCTAGCTCTAGGGAAGAAGGGAAATTGGCCCTGGTGTCTGTCTGCCTATTTGTAAATGAGTTGGGTCCTGGGTTGGGTCTTGGAAGTGAGTGACCAGATGTCTAAGGCTCTGGTCCTAGAACCAACAAGGAACCATTGGGTGATGGCTTTAGCCCAACAAGCTTTGCCCTGGCTTCCCTGAGTGGCAGTGGAGAAGTGTCTCACTCATAGCAGTGAGCTGGGCCAGAGCAGGGGTGGACTCTGGGGAGAGGGATTGCTGCAGGAAGCCATTTGTAGTTCATTTTGTTGTTGTTGTTCAGTTATGTCTGATTTCATAACTCCATTTGAGGTTTTCTTGGCAAAGATAGCGGAGTTATTTGCCATGTCCTTCTCTAGCTCATTTGACAGATGAGGAAACTGAGGCAGAGTTAAGTGTCTCGCCCACGGTCACACAGGTAGGAAGTATCTGACACTCTGTTTGAACCAGGACCTCCCATCTCCAGGCTTAGCTCCACTGAGCCACCTCGCTGCCCTCCTGGCATCTTCTTAATGACCTCAATGTCATTGCTGCTGTGGAGGAGTCCTTCTGCCCTGAGGCCCCTGCTCTTCTGGCTGGTGACTGATTCTCTTGGAACACTCTTTCAGACAGGCCCAGTCATGCTTCATTCACTCCCTGCTCTCCACAACAGTGCGGTAGGAATACCCTTGTGGGCCCCTTCCTCCCCACCATTTCTGGAGCTTTGATCATATCACCTCTGGCGTTGCTCCAGTCTGCTCCCACCAGTGTCTTGTACCATCTTTCTGGCCTAGTGTGCCCCATCCCTGGCCTCTGCCTCAGTGTCTGCTGATTGTCCAGCTAGAAGGAGCTCACAGGACTATTGTCTTTGCTTTTCTCTTTGTACCCCCTGTACTTAGCACAGTCCTTGGCACATAGGAAGTCCTTAATAAATGCTTTTTCATTGCACTTGGTAGATCCTACCAGATCTTGTAAACTGTTGACCTAAGTAGTTTCTAAGGGCTTAGGAGAGATCCATGCCCCAGGAAGGAATGTGAGCAGGACTGAAATGCCAAAGAGAGGTGACTGAAAGGTGCTCTATGAGGTCTGATGCTAGGAAGGTACTTAACATCTGAGGGGTGAGGAAAGGAACAAGTATTTATTTGGCTTTTATGTGCCAGGCATTGTGCCAGACACTTCCTAGCTGTGTGACCTTGGGCAAGTCACTTAATTCCCACTGCCTAGCCCTTGTCTTCCTGTCTTAGAGTTGTTACAAAGACAGAAGGTAATGGTTTAAAAAATATATTATCTCATTTGATCCCCATAACTCCAAAATGTAGGTGCTATTTTTATTTTGTTTCACAGTTAGAAAATTGAGGAAGACTTATCTAGGATCATACAGCTAGGAAGTCCTTTGAAGCCAGATCTTCTGATACCCAAGTACAGAGCTCTTCCTTCTTCAGTACTTTGTTGAGGTAGAAGTCAGAGAAGGCTTCGTGGTAGAGGTGGCTTTCAAGCTAGGCTTGGGAAAGATTTCAGCAAATGGAAGGGTGATGGGACAGGTTCTGAGCCTCCTGGTTCCCTCTTGATTCTAGGATCAAAGAAATCCCTGAAAAGCCTCTCACAATCTGGCTCCAGCTCACCTTTCCTGGCTTCTCCCACATTTCTCCTCTTATACTCTAGAGGTAGCTAGGGGGCACAGGGTCTTGAGTCAAGAAGATCTCATTTCAAACACACCCTCAGATACTTCTTAGCTGTGTGACCCTAGACAAGTCATTTCACCTCTGCTTCAGTTTCTTTAACTTGTAAAATGGATATACTAATGACACCCACCTGACAGAGCTGTTGTGAAGATCAAATGAGATGATATTTGTTAAGTGCTTAACAGTAGTAGAACTTAATAAATGCTTCCTTCCCAGATATTTCATTCCTTTGTGCTAGTCTTACTCTTATCTTTTGTCTTAGAACAGAAATTAAATATAAATTCCAAGACAGATGAATAGTAAGGGCTAGGCAGTTAAGGTTAAATGACTCACTCAAGGTAACACAGCTAGGTAGTGTTTGAGACTAGATTTATTTATTTATTAATGAATATTTTTCCATATTTACATATTTAATTTTCTTTCCCTCTCTTCTTCCTTCCCCTCTCCAGAGCCAGTAAGCCCTTCCACTGCGTTATACAAATCTTAAAACCAAAAACCCCATTCATATACCCTTATAAACAAGTGATAAGTCATATGTTTTTCTCCTGTGTTTCTACTCCCACAGTTCTTTCTCCTGATGTAGATAATGTTCTTTCTCATAATTCCCTTGGGATTGTCTTGTGATAGCAAAGCGCATTACATTGGATTGTTCCACAATGCTTCACTTCCTGTGTACAGTGTTCTCTTGGTTCTGTTGAGGCTAGATTTGAACTTGGGTCCTTCTGACTCCAGGCCTGACTCTCCATCCCCTAGCAGTCCCTCTTTATGCCCAGATTGATCTTCTGCCTGTGCCCTTGCCCTGAGTGCCTGAAATGTGTCCCCTCCTTACTTATGCCTCCCCTTCTTCCTCACTCACCCAGTCACCTTCTCTTGTGTCTACTCTGCATATATTGAGATGTGTATTTGTCATTTCCCCAAGAGTATATATATCAGTCGGTCAGTCAGCATCCATTTATCAGGTGCTAAATTGCTAGGCAGTGCCAGATCCTGGGGGTGGTACAGGCAAAAAAGAGCAAGCAGTCCCTGACCTCAAAGAGTCTATACTGTGTGAACAGGCTTTTATTAAATGCTTTCTGTTTGTTTTTGCTTGGCTTCATAAATTTGTGCTGATTGATTTGTTATGATGTCACAGTGGTTTGGCCCTATGGCATGGGAAAAGAGAATGGAAATCTCACAGTAACAATGAAAGCCAATCATTGGAGGTTATTCAAGGCTCAACTTACTCATAGCCCTGGGGACTCTGGGAAGATTGGGTGGAAGCTCATCTCCTACCTGAAAGGTTACTTCTGGAATTAGAAGCCCAAATTGGCCTGGGATGACCTCAGTCCCATGGAATAGTGAGCCAAATTCTGGTGATTTGGAAAGGCTTATGTGTGTGTGCCTCAGTTTTCTTGGGATCGATAACCTGGTATTTTTTGTTTTTTTAATTGATACATTTTGTTTTTTTATATCAGCTTCATTGCTGAATATGTCCTTCTTTCCCCTATTTAGGTATCTAAGAATAGAAAAGAAAGGTAGGGGAAGTACCTTAGCCACACTAAAGGGTGCCTCAACCAAATCTATATGCAGCCTTCCATGCTGAGAGATCAGAGGGAGGTGGGTTTTCTCAATTTCAGGGCTAAGCTTGATCATTATAACAACATAAATTTCAGTTGGGGGAAAACATTTTAAAGCTTAAAGTAATATAGAAATGTGAGTTATTAAGAACAGTGGGACAGGAGCAGCTAGGTGGCTCAGTGGATGGAGTGCCAGGAGTCAGAAGGACCTAGGTTCAAATATAGCCTCAGACTCTTCTTAGTGGTGTGACCCTGGACAAGTCACTTAACCCCCATTGCCTGGCCCTTATGGCTCTTCTAACTTGGAATACCCGGTATTGATTCTAGGATGGAAGGAAAGAATTTATTAAAAAAAAAAAAAAGTGGGACAGGGACAGCTTAGTGGCTCAGTGGATAAAGAGCCAGGCCCAGAGGACTATAATGTAAGGGGGTTAGCTGCAGAGCAGGAGAGGACTGGTGGATGGAATTATACCAGCCCCATAGGCTTTAGGCTAGGGTACAGGGTGTGTAAGGGTGAAAAACGGGTTTTATGGGTTCAATATATTAAAGATGGTCGCCAGAGGATTGAACTATTATCAATCCTCAATTAAGAATAATCTCAAATCAAAATTGACTTTTATGGAAGTTTATTTACAATTAGGAAGGTAGGGAAATTGAGAGAAAGAAACTCTGGCCTGGACCAGGTAAGAATTTAGAGGCCCAGCAGAGGGGCACAGAGGCTAATTAAACAAGGCTTCTAGCCACAAGACCTCCTCTAAGAAGAGAGGCAAGAGAGGCCTCCCTGAGGGTAGAGCCTCCAGAAACGCCAAGGGAAGAGAGAGTCAGCCTAACTTACCCACGTGACAATTCAAAGGGAAGCAGTCAGAGGTCCCACCAGAGTCTCAGCATTTCAACACTCCTCCATGAACCAGAAGAGGTCCTCACCAGATGCTCTCTTCCACCGAAGACCTGACTGAGGACCTTCTCCTTTTAAAGGGATCACTTATGTGTCACTTCCTGTTCCTCCCTCCTAATTTGCATGTCCAATCACAATAGACAGTTCTCATAGTTAGAAGACCTTTGTGGGTATAAGATGATTATGTAAAATGATCCCTTGGGGTGACTAGGCACCCAAAATGATCATCAGGGGGGACTGTGTAAATAGAATTATCTCAAGCCCATTCATAGTTAAAACTCTAGCCACCATAGATAATGTCATCCCCACCTCCCTTAGTGGGGAGGGGAGATGTGTTACCCACATGTGACAATAAGTAACAAATCAAGAACAAGGGACTGCCCTTTGGGCAGTCCAAAACAGTGTAGAGGCTGCCATTTGTCCACTTGAATTAGAGGTGGACCTCCAGGAAGTGATGAAAGATGCTTTCTCTTCAAGTATGATGGTAACTTCCTGTTGAGGCAGTTCGCGCTTTGAACTTGGTGCTGAAGGATCTCGGCTGAGACCTCAGGCAGCTTCCCTTCTGAATTGTCACATGGGTAAGTTAAGATGACTTCCTTTGGCCTACCTTGGCATTTCCAGAGTCCCTGCTTCAGGGAGGCTTCTTTGCCTCTCTAATTGCTAAGGTCTTGTGGCTAGTAGCCCAATTTAATTATTCTTTTAATTCTCACTCAGCCCAGATCTCCACTGGTCTGGACCAGAGTTTCTCTCTCTCTTTACCTTCAATCTTCCTCTAGAGTGAGGGACGAATCAGAATCAATTGACTCACCCCCTAGGCAGTATAATAAGGAAAAATTAGATATTATATAGATATATATTAAGTTGTGGTCTCCAGAAATCAATAAGATCTAGATTGATTCCATAATTAAAACAGACCCAAGTCAGGATGGGTTTTATGGTAGTTTAAACCCACTGAAGGGTTGATTGAAGGGACTCTTCTTATTTATGCACACCTCAACTGTTAAGCTTGGCACCAGCTCCTGTCTCATGCCAGGTTCTGAGTTCTAACTGGGCAACTGTTAGCTTGCACCCATGAAAAACATGGCTGCAAGATTTACACACTAGAATAATGCTGAGTTTCTGGGTACATTTCCATGCTATAAGGGGGTGAAATAGCTCTCACTAAAATGCAAGCTGAGCAATCCCCCCACCCCCAACCCCCCACACACAGACACACCACTTACAGGGTCAAAGCCAGCACACAAGAGCTAGAGCAAGTTTGGGGCATCCATTAAGTCCCTGGTAGCTACCTGGGACGACCAGGACCTGCTCCTGAGAGCAGCAAGACTTAAGACCCCAAGAGGCTAAAGAACGTGTGCACTTTGAACACAGACCTTGAGTGCAGGCGTGGATGCGGATCCTGAGTGCAGGCACAGGCCTTGGGTGGGGACCCAGTGCAGAGGGGTGCATGACTGTGGAAGCAGCGCCCTGAGACTGTTAAAGGAGCTTCAGGCAGAGGAACAAGCAAGGGGACTACCAGGAGGCTTGACCCTAAGAACAACTAGACCTGAGACCTCAGGAGCCTAAAGAGTGCAGACAGACCCTGGGTGTGAGGATAAACCTGAGAGGGCACACGGCTCACAATGGCAAGCCATCCATAAGAACCCCAAAAGAGAAAGATCAACAAGAAGAAATCTTTAACATTAGACAACTTTTACACAGAGAAAATCCAGACAACAGAGCAAACAGCAGAAGAGAACAAACAAATAATCATATCCAAACCTTCCCAAAATAATGAAAATTGGTCACAAGCTCTTAAAAAGTTCAAATCTGAGATGACGAGAAAGATGGAAGAGATTTGGCAAGAGAAGTGGGAAATAGCTCAAAAGGAAATTAACAGGTTAGAAGACAGAAACTCCCAATTGGAGAAAGATGCCCTAAAATCAAACAAAATGGTAAACAAATTGGAAACCAAAATCAGGCAAGAAAATAACAGTTTAAAAGGCAGAATTTTGCAATTGGAAAGGGAGGCAAGTAAATTGAAGACCAGAAATGACCAGATTGAAAAGGAAAACCAGTCTCTAAAGGCTAGAATTGAGCAATTAGAAGCTAATGCTCTCTCAAGACAGCAAGAACAAATAAAGCAAAGTCAAAAGACTGATAAAATAGAAGGAAACATGAAATATCTCAATGAGAAATTGACAGATCAAGAAAACAGGTATAGAAGAGACAATTTGAGAATCATTGGTCTTCCAGAAAAACCAGAAATTAATAGAAACCTGGACTCCATAGGAAAAGAAATTATTCAGCAAAACTTCCCTGAAGTTCTACAACAAGAGGGCAATATAGACATTGCAAGGATCCATAGATCAACACTAGACCCTGAAAAGACAATCCCCAGGAATATAATAGCCAAATTCAGGAGCTTCCAAGTAAAGGAAAAATTTTTACAAGAAGCCAGAAAGAGATAATTCAGATATCAAGGAGCACCAATCATGATCACACAGGATCTGGCAGCCTCTATGCTAAAAGACCGCAAGGCTTGGAATATGATATTCAGAAAGGCAAGAGAACTGGGTCTACAACCAAAGATTACCTACCCATCAAAACTGACTATATACTTCCAGGGGAAAGTATGGGCATTTAACAAAATAGAAGATTTCCAAGTATTTATAAAGAAAAGAACGCTACCCACATTCAGAGGAAGAACTGCAGGAGTGGAAACACAGAAGAAAAGCAACTGCTTGAACACATGGGTTGAGGCGGACATGCTTAGGGATATAGACTTGAAACTACCACACCAGTGCAACTATCAACAATTTGGAAATAGGTCTTGATCAATGACACATGTTAAAACCAGTGGAAATGCACATCGGCTATGGGGAGGGGGCTGTGGGGGGGGGGTGAAGGGGAAAGTAAGAGCATGAATCATGTAACCATGTTAACTTTTCTAAAAAATAAAAATTATTAAATTTTTAAAAAACAATAATGCTAAAAAAAAGATTTACACACTACAGGACCTGGATTCAAATGTGACCTCGGACTCTGCCTGGCTGTGTGATCCAGGGCAAGTCACTTAACCCGATTTGCCTAACCCTTGCCCTTCTTCAGGTTTTTACTTGGAAAGTAAGGGGTTTGTTTAGAAAGGGGGGAGGGGAAGAACAATGGGACATATCCAGAATGGAACAATCCTGAAAATAAAGAGAGTTGATTTAGTATACAAATATATAGGAGGCATCCTGCAGGTCTGGTGGTAGATATGCAAAAACACTCCAAAACTCATCCATCCCCCGCCTCAAACCACTATTTGATTCCTCAGTATTCTGGTGTGGCCTTCTGCCCAGTGTGCTCAGGGCCAGTGACAAGAGGCCATTCACCTTGGCTATTTTTATAACTCTAAAAATACTCTTCTCTTGGTGACTGAATCTTGTCTCTGCTGAAGTTTCAGCACAGGCCAGTGGGCAGTCTTCCATTAGAATTTCTTATACTGTCCTGGCATGAGCATCAGGAGACTTCTAAGCTCTGCTTACTGGGCTATGGGCAAGCAACAAGCTTTCTCCAGCTCTGTTCTATCCTGCATTCATAGCTTTTTGGGTATATATTGTACTCCTCCCTCTCCCACTAGATTGTCTCCTTCACCTTGGCATTTTATTCATCCATAGGCATAGTAATACAGTGGTAGGTGGCATTGGCTAAAAGTTGGACTTTGGGCTTTTTACCCTAATGGAAAAAATTTCCTGAGAGTCCAATATGGCGAGACTCCAGCATTGTGTAATAGACAGGAAAGGGCTAGCTTCTTAGACTTACATTCAAGGAAGATGTAGGCTTGTATGTTGGCTCTGACACTTATAGGCAAGTCTTGATCCTCAGTTTCTTCATCTGTAAAATGGGAAATACCATCTGTAGTATCTCCTCTCAGGTTGAGGCTCAAATGAAAGAATATATGAAAATTGCACTGGGAAATTTATAGGCTATATGAGTGAGTTGTTATTGTTCGCAGGTGGTTGAATTTTCCCATCTTCTTCTGTAGTGTTTCCATTCTCATAACCTAGCCTGATGCAAATTTAGGCTTAGATAAGGGCAACCTTTCTTACAGTGTCAACTGGGTGACTTCCATGATAAATATTTCCACTCTAGTTGTGTGATCTTGGGCAATCACTTAACTTAATTTGCCTTGGTTTCCCCATCTGCAAAATGAGCTGGAGAAGGAAATGGCAAACCACTCCAGTATCTTTGCTAAGAAAACCCAAATGGGATCATGAAGAGTTAAATACAACTGAAACATCAACCCCAACACCACCCTTAAGTTTTTTCAGTGGACCAAGAGAAGAATGGAGACGTAGGAATAGAATTTCTAAAAATAAACATACAGAGGCAGTTAGATGGCTTGGTGGAAAGAGGCTTACACACAGGAGGTTGTAGGTTCAAATAGAATCTCAGACGTTTCCCTGTGTGACCCTGGGCAAGTCACTTCACCCCAATTGCCTAGATCTTTTTTTTTTTTTAATTTGCAAGATTTTATTTAATTAATTTAGAATATTTTTCCATGGTTACATGATTCATGTTCTTTCCCTCCTCTCCTCCCCCTCCAACCCCACCTCTCTAGCCAACAAGTAATTCCAGTGGGTTTTACATATGTCATTGATCAAGACCTGTTTCCATATTATTAATATTTGCATTAGGGTGATTGTTTAGAGTCTACATCCCCAGTCATATCCCCATTGAACCATGTAATCAAACAGTTGTTTTTCTTTTGCGTTTCTGCTCCCATAGTTCTTTCTCTAGATGTGAATAGTGTTCTTTTTCATAAGTCCCTAAGAATTGTCCTGCATCATTGCATTGCTGCTAGTAGAAAAGTCCATTACATTCGATTGTAACTCAGTATATCCATCTCTGTGTATAAGGTTCTCCTAGTTCTGCTCCTTTCACTCTGCATCAATTCCTGGAGGTCATTCCAGTTCACATGGAATTCCTCCAGTTCGTTATTCCTTTGAGCACATTAGTATTCCATCACCAGCAGATACCACAATTTGTTCAGCCATTCCCCAATCGAAGGACATCCCCTCATTTTCCATTTTCTGCCACCACAAAGAGCGCGGCTATAAATATTTTTGTACGTGTCTTTTTCCTTATCTCTTTGGGGTATAAACCCAGCAGTGGTATGGCTGGATCAAAACAATTGCCTAGCTCTTACTGTTCTTCCACCGTGGAACCGACACTTAATATAGATCCCAAGATGGAAGGTAAGGGCTTAAAAAAAATGTACCAACTGCTATTGAGCCTACAAAATTTGACCCTTCATGGGACCAGAAAGACCAGTTTAGACAGGTTGGATTCTCTGGGATTTTGAAGGATGGCAGAATTAACCTCGCTGAAGCAGGCAGGGAAAGTGGGCCAAAGATTTAGCTAATAAATATAATCTCTATACTGCTTTACCTATAAGGAAACTGAGATAAACCATGGATCAGCTAGCAGCTCATTTCCCAGCCCAGCTTTCTTTCTCCCTTTCTACTTGATTGGGGCTTTATTCATTCCAGGTGATCTGGGAAAATAAACAGAATTTTACCCCCTCAATCATTTGGGAACAGGGTCATTTGACACACCAGCTTCATCCTCTTGAAACAGTTGCCTAGCAGATCTTTTAATTACTTTTCTTCCTTGTTGGTATAGCATTTTCTCTGGTGTGTGCATTCAGTGAGATGCAAGTGTCAGCAAAGGAAGACTGGTGAGTGCTCTCTGTGTCTGAGCAGTGTGGTGTAATGTCAAGAGTGCTAGGCTTGGAGTCAGGAAGTTGTTATTAGTTTCTTATTTTTCAGTCTTTTTATCTTTTTATCTTTCAGTCTGACACTTGAGGTTTTCTTGGCAAAGATCCTGGAGTGGCTTGCCATTTCCTTCTCCAGCTCATTTGACAGATGAGGAAACTGAGGCAAACTGGGTTAAGTGATTTGCCCAGGGTTACCCAGCTAGTACATGTGGGAGAGCAGATTTGAACTCAGATGAGTCTTCCTGATTCCAGTCCCAACTCTAGCCACTCTGCCACCTAGCTGACCTTTAACTGAAGACCTAGCTATGGGAATGTTTAACCTCTCCAAGACTTTGTATATTCACCCAGTGACTGTGCTTGGGACTTTGGGAAGGTGGAGGGAAAATTTCTGTCTTGTCATCAGCAGTTGTGACTGCTGAGGGGTTAGGGGCTGCTACACAATCAAGGACAGTTGCTTGGCAACAGGTTTCTCCTTGACCACTAAGGTCCTTGGCCTGAGTGATAGCTCATCTCAGACTCAGTGGTCAAGAAAGGTCTGCTATATTGCTAGTCCTCTTGGGCACCAACCCAGCCCTAGCAGTTGGCCAGGGTTTAGTGTAGGCTGTTGCAGGGAATTTGGGCTCCCTCTTCATAAAGGCTGACCCCTTCCCTCCCATGATGGCTGTTGAAGTCAGGCTGGAAGCTTGGCCACAGTCTGGGCTTCTGTTGCAATTTGTTGGTCCTGCTCTTGAACTCAGGACCTTGAACTGTGTGTCTGGGCCACCTCCAATCAGAATTTTAAAGTTGTGACTTCAGGACTCAGTCATTTAAAAAAAATTATTTTATTTTATTTTTTAATATTTTATTTTTTAGGAACATTTTCCATGGTTACATGATTCTTGTTTTTACTTTCCCCTTCACCCCCCCTTTACCCCCCCCCATATCCAATGCGCATTTCCACTGGTTTTAACATGTGTGATCAATCAAGACTTATTTATATATTATTGATAGTTGCATTGGTGTGGTTGTTTAGTGTCTACATCCCCAACCATGCCCGCATCAACCCATGTGTTCCAGCAGTTGCTTTTCTTCTGTGTTTCCACTCCTGCAGTTCTTCCTCTGAATGTGGGTAGCGTTCTTTTCCATAAATCCCTCAGAATTGTCCTGGGTCATTGCACTGCTACTAGAGTTTTTTGTTATAAAGATTTTTTCCCAGTTTGTTGTTTCCCTTCTGATTTTGGTTGCAATGTTTTTATTTGTACAAACCTTTTTAATTTAATATAATCAAAATTATTAATTTTACATTTTGTAATTTTTGTAATTCTTGCTTGGTTTTAAAATCTTCCCTTTCCCATCGATCTGAGAGGTATACTATTCTATGTTTACCTAATTTTCTTACAGTTTCTTTCTTTATATTCAAGTCATTTACCCTTTCTGAATTTATCTTGGTGTAGGGTATGAGATGTTGATCTAAACCTAATCTCTCCCATATTGTTTTCCAATTTTCCCAACAGTTTTTGTCAAATAGTGGATTTTTGTCCCGAAAGTCGAGCTCTTTGGGTCATTTACTCCAAGTCTATTCCACTGATCCTCCCTTCTGTCTCTTAGCCAGTACCATATTGTTTTGATGACCATGGCTTTATAGTGTAGTTTAATATATGGCACTGCTAGACTACTTTCCTTTATATTTTTTTTTTTATTATTTCCCTTGATATTCTTGATCTTTTGTTCTTCCAAATGAACTTCGTTATAGTTTTTTCTAATTCAGTAAAAAGGTATTTTGGTAGTTTGATAGGTATGGCATTAATTAATTTGGGTAGAATGGTCATTTTTATTATTTTAGTTCATCCTACCCATGAGCAATCAATGCTTTTCCAGTTGTTTAGATCTAGTTTTAATTGTTTGGAAAGTGTTTTGTAGTTGTTGTTTTATAATTCCTGTGTTTGTTTTGGTAGATAGATTCCTAAGTATTTTATATTGTCAAGGGTGATTTTAAATGGTGTTTCTCTTTCTACCTCTTGCTGTTGTGATGTGTTGGAGATATACTGTAAAAGTGAAAATTGGGAAAAGCCATCTAGAAGTGTATATATTTCTATGGACATGGGAAATGTATCAAAACTACATTTCCCGTGATCCAGCTGTTTCCGTTTCCGGGTCTTTGGGGCATGGGGAGGTCTACGTCGACGCAGAGAGGGCTTAAATCTCCTGGGTTAGGAGGGAGTGCTCTCTTTTGCGAGTAGGCGCTTCCAGGAAACAGGAGACAGTAATGGAGGCGGTAGTTTTGAATGCTTACAAGCGCGTGGTCTAATGATTTTATCTATCAGCATGGCTTTAATTAAAATACTAATATATATATATTTATACCAGCCTTTATCATTTTTTCATATTAATAATTTGGCGAACCAGAAGGTCGAAATTCGAACTCTAAATCTTCCAGATAGCCTAACGATAGCCATGCCTGCTTTTTGGCCATCTGGTTCAGCTCTTTTGAGCACTTTTTTAAAAAAGGAAAGTGACTTTCCTTGCCATGCTTTTGCTGAAAGCAAGAGCACATTTTTGCCTCCGTCGGGACTCAGCCGGCCAGTCCAGCCCAAGCCACCTTGGGAGGGTGGTCAGGCCAGCCGATTCGGGCTTTTAGCTTTAAACTAAAATGCCGGAGCCCAGCCAGTGTGTCTCTGCCGCTGCTCTCCTGACTTGACCTTCATTCCTACTGCTGATCTCCTGACTACAAGCCTACACCATCGTTCGAGTGCCTGTGATCTCCAATCCTGACTGCTGGAGTCCAGAACCCCGAGCCCCAACAGCGAACCCAGTACTGACTTGCCGAGATCTCGACCTCCAGAGACTGCTTCAGCTCTGCCGCAAACCATTTGGGTAGTATATTCCCCTTTTTCCCTATTTCTAGCCTTCCACGTGTTTCTCTAAAGACCTAATTTAGCCACCCACACAAGCTCTACACGTGGGATTTTCTACAATGACCGGACACCACGTGGACCTAGCGTTTACCCTTAATGGGGCCGAATGGCCTATTCAGACTTTCTTGTGATTAAAAACTGAACTCAGGGGAAGAAATATTCACCCCCATACCTGCTCAGAACTTTGAACTTGAAGAAAAAAAAAACCCTTAAACTCAGCAGAACTCAATCAAAAGAACCTTAAATTGAAACTAGGGGTGAACTTTTAAAACCTCGGAACTGAATGAGCTTATTTCTGTTTTAAAAAGACTGTATCTTACTGTATATTGTTAATTACTTTTGTAAATTAATCTTGCTTATTCGTTGATTTTCCTGTTGCACTGAATCATTTTACGCTAATGAAGTTTCTGCTTATGATGTTATTATATTTCCTAATTTACTTAAAGCTTACTGTATCAAAAACAATGCGGTTATATGTACCACCTATGAACATCTTATAGAGCACATGTCTTTTAAAATTTATTCTGTCTTGGTAATTGCAAAGAACCTTGAAAGTTTCCATGCTTTGAATATTACCTTGTAATTTTACAAGAGATCTTTTTTAACTTTTACTTTAAATCCTTAAGAATTGTTGTCTTAAAGGATAAAGCTTTATATATTTTATTATAAGAGAAATTATTGCCTTAAATGGGTAGAAGCATTTCCTATCCAGGATTTTTTTTTTAAATACAGAGAGTCAAGGAGCTCCTGTATATTCTTTGCTATGGAAGCAATAACAGCATTTGCCAAGGGTTAAAAGTTGTAACAAGTATATAATTTTAAACATCATTATTTATTGTTTTAAAATGTGCTATTGGAAATAATGGTAATCTATTTGAATGTGCATTGTGAATCTGCTATTTTGTAAAACCCACTTTCTCTCACAGAAAGTCTCATTTTTGGGTAACAACCCTTCTAGTTCTAAGCTATATATATATTTTTGATTTTTAAAACATTTTTTTTAATGAGAGAAATTGATTTTCCCCTTTTTATCATCTTGTACTGGAAGTACATATATAATCATTATTTATCCTTTTTCTGATTCTACAGCAAATACCTGAGCCTATAGGACTGTGATTTAAATGCCTCTCTGATTCCAGAAGGGAATATGAAAGCCATTAATAGTGCTAAAGAAAGCACATGGTCAGAGACTTGACTGACTAAGATCTGCATAATTGCTGCAGTTCTATGCCAATACTTTAGGGCTTGAAAATTGGGGTTTGAGTCCTGGAGTCCCAGTCTTTTCTAAAACTTTAGAGGACCTGGGTCCCCTCGACTTAGATTCCTAGAAAGCACCTAAGATTGGTTATTTTATTTGGCTCACTTCCCTAAAAAGCTGATGATAAGTCAGATCAGAGAGAGACATTTTCCTTAAGTCCTGGCCCTGAATGGGTAATTGCACACTGCTGGATTCACTTTAATTAGGCCTTCATTCAAAGGTCTAAGTTTATTTTCCCTAGATTTTTGCACATTTCATTCACAAGTTAATTTTTCTTCTTTTTTCTTGAATTTTCTTCTTTTTATTTTGCCAATTGACTTCATATAACCCCCAGGACTCAGCCACTCATCCTTAGCTGACCTGAGGTACTTTTTTTTTAGAAAAAAGGTGTGTTTAAGATTCACCTCACGGGGATATCTGTTAAGTTTTTTAAAATTCGATAATGTGAAAATATATGTATATTTAACTCTTTTAGGAGTAATTTCACGGGGAATTGTATGAATCTTAGAAGAAAATGTATGTTTTGTAATCTATAATGTAAAGTTTAAATTCTTTTGAGAATAATTGCAGGATAAGGATCCTGCCATCTCCCCAAAAAATCCAGACGACGAACTTGTTTGGTGAGGACACATGAAGATGTCTGAAAACCCTTCACTGTACCATGAAGACCAAACTTTGAACTTTGGGGTGCAGTTGATTGAACTATGGGGAGTTGAAATTGAGTTGTATGTATTGTTTTAATTGTACACTGTTGTGCCAGTGGGGGACAGCCCCAATTTGGTTTTTGTCAATGCGGCTAATTTAACCATTTGTTCATCTATATCTTTTATCCCCAATTTCCTGAAAAATTTAGAAGTTGTTTATTTTTACAGGTCCAGCGAAGAAAAAAGGACTAACCTTTTTTTTTGCCGGACCTCACGGGGAATTGTAAAAGTGAAAATTGGGAAAAGCCATCTAGAAGTGTATATATTTCTATGGACATGGGAAATGTATCAAAACTACATTTCCCGTGATCCAGCTGTTTCCGTTTCCGGGTCTTTGGGGCATGGGGAGGTCTACGTCGACGCAGAGAGGGCTTAAATCTCCTGGGTTAGGAGGGAGTGCTCTCTTGCGAGTAGGCGCTTCCAGGAAACAGGAGACAGTAATGGAGGCGGTAGTTTTGAATGCTTACAAGCGCGTGGTCTAATGATTTTATCTATCAGCATGGCTTTAATTAAAATACTAATATATATATTTATACCAGCCTTTATCATTTTTCATATTTATAATATAAAGGGCTCAGTCATTTTAAAAAATAATTTTTGAGGGTTTTTCAAAAATTCCCTTTGATTTAAATCTAACTTCTTCATTTTCCACCATTTTGGGGAGAAGACTTCATTCTGAATTGATGGATTTGAGCTAGTTGCTTTGCAGGACATTAGTTGAAATGTATTCCCTAAATTGACTCTGATTTTCTGTTGTGTTTGTTGTGCTTTTAGTATTAAATGGCAGACCATATTAGTTTGCTCTTCCTGGAGTCAGAAAGATGAGTTCAGATGTGCCCTGAGATACTAGTTATATGAACCTGGGCAAGGCATTTCCACTCTTTCTTTCTTGGAGACTAAGTCGCTCAGTTGTTTGAGTGTTGAGCTTAGAGTCAGGGAGACCTGAATTCAAATCTGGCATCAGATACTTTCTAACTCTGTGAATCTGGGCAAGTCACTGAGCCTGAATTACCTAACCCATGCCACTCTTCTTAGAATTCATACTAAGATAGAAATTAAGGGTTTTTTAAAAATACTTTGGACAGTGTTCCATATCCTTAACCCTTACTTTTGCAGAGAAGAGAGGGACATAAGAGTTATCTAATTTGGGTATGTTGGGTCATTATAATTAAGTTAATAAGATCAGAGAGTTAAAGCTGTAAGGGCCTTTAGAGATCATTGAGTCTGATCATCTTTATAGATTAGCAAACTGAGGTACAACAAGGTTGTGATTGACCTCAGTCATTCAGAAGGTTATGATTTGAACCCAGGTCTTCATGATTCCAAGTCCAGTGTCACATCCACTCCTTAATGCTACAGCATTCAATTTATATATAGTTTTGTTTTTTTTTTACTTTTACATTGTTGTAGTTATTGTATATACAAGTAGCCATTCTGCATTTTAACTTTCCCCATCACAATTCTGATATATTGAAGGTCAGCCTAAGAAATTAAATAGGAAGCTGCTGATGATATTAGAAGACCAACAGACAGCACAGAAGTTTAGAAACTCATTTTTACCTAGTATTGACCTATATGTAGGCTATGACCCAATACTTAATACAGATTTTACAAGTATTATAGACATCCCATAAAAGAAAAAGAAAAAAAATTCCGAATTCTCTGATACAAAGGGAGGACCAAAAAATTGTATGAGAATTTTCCAGACTACTCTCCTAACCCTGAGATGTGGAAGGGATACCTGTATTATATTAGTGGTTCTGCTTATTTCAGTCTATGTCAGTTCCATCCTATACTTCTTTGAGTTGTTTGTGTTAATTATTTCTAATGACATAGTAATATTCCATTGCATTCATATGCCATCATTAATTTAGCCATTTACTCCATCAATTCTATTTTTCTTTTGTTTTATACAAACCATTGTTCTTCTTGGAGCATATGCCTAAGGTGAGATCTCAGGGTCAGAAGGCATGGACATTTAGTCACTTTCTAAGCATAATTACAAATTGCATTCTAGAACTGTAGGACCAATTCTCAGATCTACCAACAATGTATATGTATTACTGTGCCTGTCTTTCTACAGCTCTTCCAGCATTGATGAACTTTCAATATTTTCTACAAACATTTGTTAAAACTTTATATTTTATAAAGTACTCTACTTGAGCTTAAGGATACACAGACATGAAATAGTCCCTACTGCCTTTTTTTAATCCCTGGTACCTAGCATGATGCTAACGCACAGTAGGTTCTGTCAATCTTCTGAAAAAACACAGAACCACCAAAATAGTTTTAATAAGGGATTTTAATCGAGGTAGGAAGATTAATCTGGGAAGATGTACAAAACCTTAGTCCTGGGACTTCCGATGCACTACATAATGCAGTGTGCTTACGTAGATTTCTAGAGAGTGAGAAGGGCATGTGCCCTTGCTGGTGGAAAATACCTGGGAGAGAGAGAGAGAGAGACCTAGATGGGATAGCCAGAAGCTTAGGGTATGTGGGAGGGAGCCTAGGAGAAACTAAGAAGATAAAAAAGGTATTAAAGATTTGATTTTATCTACTAATCCTGTCTAGGGTGATCAAGGGGTGCTTGAGAGTTTATTGTTCAGTCTGGGACAAGGATCAGTCAGAAGGTTTCTTGAAGACAGATTATGAGGGACAAGGGTCAGTTTGGGGTTTCATAAAACTAGGTTGTTAGTGCTTAATAAGTATATAAATGCTTGTTGACTGACTTAACTGTTAAGATGGCCTTATTTTTTGTCATAAATAGTACTCTACTTCCCAGGTACCCCAGCTTTTGTATTAATTGTCCCCCATGCCTGGAATACATTTCCTTTAAATCCATGGCTCTTAGGATCCTTCTTTCTCTTTTAAAACTTGGTTCAGTTGCCACCTTCTACAAGATGAAGTCTTTCCTGAGCCCCTTATTACCAGTGGCTTCCCCTGTTGCCTTCTGTGACTCTTCTGACTGTACTTGCTTGTACATTTTCCTGTGATTCCCCCCATTGTAAACTCCATGAGGCTATAGGCTGTTTCTCCTGACTCTGACTTGGCACCTGACATAGTAAAGAAATGCTTGTTCATTGATGGTATTTCAGGGGTTCCTGTAACTGAAAACAAGAGCTGAGCTCTTTGTCCATTGGCCCAGGCTTTCACATTTTAGCAGCGTGTCATTTCCTCTTTGTAGTAATAGACCCATAAGGTCAGAGGTGATTACAGCTTTATACTTTGATTATGATTCTGTTTTTAGGATCATGTGATTATATTATTTTATCATATCATTTTTACTCTACATATAAAATTATACACAATTATGCATAATATAAATATCATGATATATAAGATAAGTTATATATCATAGCATTTTATTATATTATTATGTATTATATTCCACTATAATATATTATCATGTTACCTTATAAAATATATTATTATGACCATTAAATGGCAGCACAGGAATTCATTATAATCCCTGTAATCTCTTTATTTTATATATGCTTGAATTTCTAATAGTTTTTTCCCCTTCGTTGTTACAATTCACTTGTCCCTGACTCTTCATGACCCCATGGGTTTTAGCAAGCCAGTATCATCTGTGCGGTTTTCTTTGCCAAGATACTGGAGTACTTTACCATTTCGTTTTCTAGTAGATTAAAACAAACAGAGGTTAAGTGACTTGCCTTGGGTTATACGGCTAGAGAGTCTCCATAGCTGGACTTGAGTTCAGGTCTTATTCTAGGTCTAGCAGTCTTTTTGCTGAGCCACCTGACTGCCTTTTTCTCCTTAGAATCCATCAAATAAAACTTAGGCACAGCACAGAAAGGTCTATTGACCTGCCCTGGGTCACTCAGCTAGAAGATGGCCAAGAGGTGGGATTTCAATCCAGTTTTTCTTGACATTTTTATCCCTTGCCTGAGTGTGAGTCAAGTGGACTTACATGTTCCCAAAGTTAGTTTCTCAGCTAGTAATTATGACAGGTTGTGCTGGTAAAAAGCTTGAGGTTCTTGTTTTAGATTCTCTGTTTGCCACGAATTTTTAATCCCAGTGCTTGGTCAGTTTAATTTTTGTGAATGATGTTTCTTTTGTCCCAGGTCGCTGCAGCAACTGGACACACGGTTGTGTTAGTGGACCAGTCAGAAGAAATCCTGGCCAAGTCCAAAAAAGGAATCGAAGAAAGCCTCCGGAGAGTGGCCAAAAAGAAGTTTGCAGAGAAGCCTCAGGTAACACCTTGGTCTCCCTTCATATATTCAAATCAAACCCCTTGGAAATTGATAATGCCCTTTGCACACTGTGGATTTATTAAGGCATCACAGAAAATAGTAGTTTTTTGTAGAGCAAGCAGAATGGTGAGGAGGGACATCATATGTGATTTGATAATTCAAAAGGCTCAAAGAGAGAGTTGGGAACATTAGGTATGAAGGAGACTCTGATGGGGCCTCAGAGGCTGGTGAATTCCTTAATGCTTCTAATTTTTTTGTTTGTTTGCTTTTTACCCTTATTTTCTGTCTTAGAATCACTACTGTGTATTGGTTCCAAGACAGAAGGAGAGGGAAGGGCGAGACTATGGAGGTTAAGTGACTTGCCCAGGGTCACCCAGCTAGAAGTATCTGAGGCCAGATTTGAGCTCAAGACCTCCTATTTCTAGACCTGGCTTTCAATCCACTGAGCCACCCAGCTGCCCCTCTGGTTTTTTTCTTGAGTAATAAAATTCTCTTTGGCAGTATCCATCTACCAACCTTATCAGAATTCCTTATTATGCCATTGCTTACCAGGGAGTCTGTTCTTTGAAATATTTCTCTTTCTGGGTCATCCTATTGCAAATATTTCCCTTTGTTGAACTGTCCTGTGCAAATATTTCTGACACCTCCAGGGGCAATGAAGTTTTGGCTGAACACAGTAGGAGCATATCATAGCATTAAAGCTGAAGGTGGCCTCAGAGTGCATCTGGAGCTACTTCATTATTTTATAGAGGAAGAAACCGAGGCTCCAGGGGGTTAAGTGATGCTTTTAAAAATCACTCAGAGAGTCAATAGCAGATGTGGGTGCAAGCCCAGGTCCTTTGACTGAAATCCAGCTCCCTTTTCACAGTTATAACTTGACCCCGTGGCATTTCGAACTTGTCTATCTGTTAGAGTTCTAGGATAACATTGGAGAGAGCTGTATTTGTTACAAATCATACCTTATGTTGGATTCCTGAATTAATTTACCATTTCTTCCATCAGTTTATTTCTCTGTATTTATACAGCTGCCGCTTGGAGCACCTCCCTCGGCCCAGGATCACCCAGTTAGTGAGGCTGGATTTGAACTCATGTCTTCCTGATTCTAGACTCAGCTCTCTACCCACTGAGCCATCTAGCTACTCAGCCTTACTTCTAGCTTGATTTTTCTCTTGTAACCTATTTCATGCTAGGATAAAATAGATAGTGTCACCTTTTCAGACCAATGGAAAACCAGTCTAAATTCAAGCTCTTCTTAGAGAACTGAACTCTAGGTTTGCATTGGAAATAAGAATAAAAAGAATTTGGAGATTAGAAAGAACGAAATTGAAAGCTATAATATTAATGATCTCAAATACTTTAACCATTGCTTTCTTCATAGTGTAGCCTGGGGCAAGCAACTGTAAACAGAAAGACTGGCATATCTGTAGAACCAGACTGATAGAATCACTTCTTTGAAGGAGGATGTAGGAAGATTTCGTTTTCTGCACATAATCATATTTCCTGGGGGATGTTGGTTTCTTTCTATGCTTTGGTAATATTATGAAATATTTCCAAATGAAGTGCATAATTTTTTTCTCCTCTTCCACACTTGTTAGGATGGCGATGAATTTATTAAGAAGACCCTGGGCAATATATCATTGACTACCGATGCAGCTTCTGTGGTCCACAGCACTGACTTGGTGATAGAGGCCATCGTAGAGAACCTGAAAGTGAAAAATGAGCTTTTCCAGACCCTGGACAAGTTTGCAGCAGAGTATGTATACAGACACCCATACGGTTCTCATGTTTTCCCCAAAACCTAACTCTTTCCCTAAGTCCCCTCTTTCTGCCAGTTGTCATATTTTCTGCCATCTTTCTGAGTACTCAGTTTTTCCATCTTATAGTTTGTCTTCATTTCCTCTTTTTTTTTCCCATTTGAAAAGTGTGATTAACTTTATTTTTTAAACAAAGTTTAAAATAAACAGTACTAAAATATTACACTTATATGATATATATGTAAATAAATGGTGGTGTTTTCTGCAGGCAATGATTGAAACATTTTTGAGGAAAAACTTACGGTGCCATTTCTTCAAAAGATTTCATAGGTCAAGTAGCAGAAATAATCTAGTTCTGATTAAAGTTCTCTGGAGACTGTATATATTAATTTATGACTATTAGTTAAAGAGAGAGATAATCACATGATAAACTGACTGCTCCTAATTAATCTCAGTTGTCCATGATCCCCACAAAATCACTTCACTTAGCGAAATGTCTAGTTCCAAAAAGACAGCTCCTCCTCCATTCCCTTTCTTATGAAGCCAATAAAAGGCTTATGATGTCATTCCTTCCGCATCTCTCTGGTTGGACAACCAGACTTGACCTCAGTCTGTTTCAGAGCCCAGTCTTTCAAATCCCAGGAATCACTTGGGACTTGGGGCCAGCCTCTTCCAGGAGCCTGGGATCCAAGAGACCTTTGATGTCCTCCCATAAGGAACAAAATAGGTTTTTCAAATGGAATAAAGGGGTACAATTTATATTAAATCCACGCATAATGTAATTTTTTTCTGATGAAATGCAGTTGCTTAGTTGCTGAGCCAATATATATTCACATCAAAATTTCTTTTATACCAAGTTTTTGAGTGCCCCAATTTGAGTCCTTAAATTATTTTTCCAGTAATAGTTTTCTCAATGCCACTGTATATACATCTTTATTCTGCTTTAGCTTTTTCTACTTTAAATCATCTCACATTGTCTCTTTTTACATAATGTACTTTTTGAGGGGAACCCTAAATTTTCTGAACATAAATGACTTGAGTCTCTGCAATTAAAAAAAAAAACCCATACCTTAAAGGGGATTATTTTCCTTTGATATTTCAGAAAGCTATTTTTCATCTCAAAATTTCTGTGAAAATCGTGATAAAGTTTCATATCAAGCAACCTTTATGTTAAACAAAGCCCCGTGTAAGAAGTGCACAGATCTTTGCTAAATTGGGAGTTTGGAAAAGCCAACCTTTTTCTTATTTTATCTTCTTTTTTCTTATCCAAAAATTAGACTGATCTCCTAAAATTCACAAAAGTTCATGTGTTTTGGAGCTGAATGCTACAGTAGTTGTCATGGAAATTTCTTCTTGGGAAGTTGAAGATAGAGAGAATTGTTTGGTTGCCAAGTCTTGTTGATTCTGCTTTCACAGTGTCTCTCTCCTATCAATTCTTTTTTTATGTATGAAGTCAGAAGTTTAGACCCTCAGCACCTCCCACTTGGATTATGGGAATAGCCTACATTTTTTTACCTGTGTACAGTCTCTCTCATCTCCAATCCATTCTCCATAGAACTGCAAAAGTGGAATACCTAGGGCGCAACAGATAAGAGTGCTAGACCTGGAGTCAGGAGGACCTGGGTTCAAATATGATCTCAGATACTTCCTAGCTGGGTGGCCCTGGGCAAGTCATTTAACCCCAGTTGCCTAGCCCTTTCTGCTCTTCTGCCCTAGAATCGATACTTAGTATTGATTATAAGACAGAAGGTAAAGGTTTTAAAAGAAATGATACTCCTAAAGCACAGGTCTACTTTGTTACTGTCTTGCTTAAGAAGCCTTGGTGCCTCCCTATTGCCTCTAGGCTAAATTATAATCTCCTGGCATCTAAAGCCTTCACAATCTGATGCCAGCCTCTCTTTTAGGCACAGTATTATACCATAGCATTCCTCCTTGTGCATTCTACTTCCCAGCCAAAATGGCAGAGTTATTGTACATGCACAGCATTCCATCCCCTCTCTCTGGATCTTTACAACTAATAGGCATCTGAAGTGAGATTTAAACCCAAGTCTTCTTGACTCCATGTCCAGAACTCTAATCACTAGAAAGTGCTTCTTAACCAGGTCATTAGCACTTGCCTGTAATTATGTTAATGGGCTAATGTAGCTGTCTAAAATGGATGGAGGCAGGGGCAGCCAGGTGGCTCAGTGGATTGAGAGCCAGGCCTAGGGAGCTTCTGGGTTCTAATCTGGCCTCAGATGCTGCCTGGCTGGGTGTCCCTGAGCAAGTCCTTTCACCCCTATGGCCTCGCCCTTACCACTCTTCTGCCTTAGAACAAATCATAGTATTGATTCAAAGTTGGAAGGTAAGGGTTTTATTTAAAAAAAAAAAAAAAGTAAAATGGACAGAAGGAATGAAGACAGATTTAACCAGTTTTACCTCCTCTAAGGTTTTGGCCCCTCCTTTACTTATTCATCCCAAGATTAGTATGTTGTAGCTCTGGTTATGTTATGCCTCTCCCCCACCTCCTCCAAGGAAGGAGAGTGAGCTGTAGTGAGCACAGGCTTTTTTTTTTTTTTTAACCCTTACTTTCTGCCTTAGAAGCAATAATAAATGTCATTTCCAAGGCAGAAGAGCACTAAAATTGGGGTTAAGTGACTTGCCCAGGATCACTCAGCTAGGATGTATCTAAGGCTAGATTTGAACCCAGGGCTTCCCATCTCTAGGCTTGGCTCTCCACACACAGAGCTGCCCAGCTACCCCCAAACACCGTCTTATTCAGGTGCTATGGGGCTCTTCATTGGAACTGCCCAGGGTAAATGATTCAGTGCAAACCCAGAAAGAAAGGGGACTGTATTTGTGCTCCCTACCCCACGTGGATGGATAGCTTTCCTGGGCTTTGAGATCTAGATCAAGTCTGAATCGAAATGTTTAGTCCTTTCCATGACTGGCAGCTTTCTGAAGTAGCCTGCCATCTGGCCGGACACAATTCCAGGAACACACAAGAGCAGAGCTTCTCCTGGCTAGGTGCGCCAGCCTTTTCCTACTGGATTGGAAAGGCAGGATGAAGCGAGAAGATGACACGAAAAGCCTTACAAAAGTTTAAAAGAATTAAAACGGGTGTTCACACTTTTTAACCCTAGTTTTGACGATGTCAAATTTCTTTTGGGGGAATTTTACTCTTCCTCAGAAAAGGAAAAATTCCTGAATGAAACTAGGACAAACTGTAATTTAGAATCATGGCCGCTAGTGCATCAAGATCTAGATTTCACTCAACACGCTAACATGAGGTACTTGTTAAGATGCAGGGCTGATCTTATTGAAGCAATGAGATCATTTGCAAAAAGGCAAATGCAGAAATTTGAGAAACTGAGGCAAGGGGAAGAAGAACACCCGAGCAGTTTTCTAGACAGAGTTATTGAAGCAGCAGAAATGATATTAGGACTTAGAGACACTCATGCCCAGGATACAATTGATCATATAAGGAGGCAATTTGTAAAAGGAACCTCAATCCCGATACAAAATTATTTCAGGCAAAGTTGTCCACAGTGGGAATCATTACCACTGGAGTATATTAGGAATCATGAAGCGTATATACATGATTCCAAACAGAAAGAAGTGAGAATGGCTAGGCAGTCTGACAATGATAAAGATGAGATCATAGCAGACTTGAAGAGGCAATTAAAACAATCGAAACGTGAGAAAGAAATTGAAGAGGTGAAGAATTTTGCTCTTCAAATGAGAAATCAATTTAGACAACCTGCCAACAGCACCCCAAAATCAAAATCAGCACCCCGATGCTACTTGTGTGGGAGGATCAGGCACATGATTCGTTTTTGTAGATTTAAGCAACAAATAGATTTTTCAAAACCCAATAATCAAAGAGATAATAGAAAGACATTTTATAATTCAAAATGGGCTAGGAATAATGAATCAAAAAGGTATAATGAAGAAAAACATGAGGGTACTTGCTGCAATCATACATGCAAAAAGTACAAACACCTTTGTTAGATGATATGGAGAGATATATACAAATAGGAACGAAACCGAAAAAATCGTTATGAATCGAGATTTCTAATTTAAAACCTATCAATCAGTGTAATTTGGGTGTGGCAGAGTCTAAAAGAATTGAGGAAAGCAAAATGGGAAATCTGGGCAAAATAGAAAAAGTGTCTAAAGTAATCTACACAGAGGATACACATAGGTCTGTGGTAGATAATGAGCAATGGGAAGAAATAATGCAAATGTGCAAAGAAATCTTTGGCATTAAGGAGGATGATTATATAAGGGATCAGCTTTCTCATTCCATATCACACACATTGGGTGGGAAGCATGAATCAAACCATTGTAAAGAATCACATCACGAGAGTTTGCAAAATGGTTTAGAATCATTAAAACCTAAAATTCCTCTCTTTATTCCAAGTATAAAGCAAAGGGGCAGCTTGGATAAAGAGCATTATGGCGAAGATTTACAAAGTTTCCAGAAAGGAACACTTACAGTAACCTCGGGGGAATTAGATGCAACAGTTCTTTCACATTCAATTACTTTAGACACAATGTCACAGTTAGAGGTAAAAAAGCAAAAAAGTTTAGAGGCAAGAACTTGATTTTAAAAAATCGACCCACTGATTTAAAAGATGATAGCAGCTGTGTAGGTAAATCAAAATCTACCTTTCTCAACCCCTTAGCTACAGAATTTCATCCTAAACTTTGGGGAAGAGATAGGGAATAGTTGTCTTCTTCTGAAATCAGTGTAGCTAAACATAACATCAAGACTGTTGCTGTGATTGATAACAAAAATCATCTAATGTCAGTCACAAAAACAGTAGGGCAAAATAGGGAACGTTAGTCAGCTTTTGAATCAGTAGTTGTACCAGAAGTGTTGAAGGGAACACAATCTAACTATCATACAATCCCGGAGACTACTGAAGGAAAGATTGCTGATTTGAGGCTTGACAGTTCTTTAAAGAACAGAGTGGAAGATAAATCAAATCAAACATCTATTTCTGAAGCCCTTAATGAAAGCCAGCATGGAATCTGCAATAGTAACAATGACTTACAAGCTCTCAATGAGAGTATGCTCTTTAAGCCTGCTTTCTGTAATCCAGATTCCAAACTGAACTTGCCTAGTGGTGCTATAGGAAGTTTGGGTTTAGAGACAAAAGACCATACGCAACACAGAATCGGTGATAAGTGTACACAAAATACTGAGGATTCTTTATTACCCTTAGTGCCAGTGAAGTCCAATGACAGTGGAGAACCCTTAGTTACTCTAGAAATCGGGGGAGTACACTATGAGGGATTACTGGACATGGGGGCAACTTGTTCTGTACTACGAGAACCACCTGAAGGATGTCAATTTCAAGGCAGTTTAAGAGTAAGAGGAGCTTCTGGGGTAGCACAACAAGTCCCAAAGCTAAAAGTTAAAATGTTAAAATTTGGACCTCTGACTCTTGAACACACCTTCCTATTGATGCCATCATGTCCTTCAAACCTCGTGGGAAGAGATCTTCTATGCAAATTGGCTGCAACCATCCAATGTCAACCGCATGGACAAATTTATTTACACATACCCAAAAGATCTCTGAAACACCATCCCATTTTATTTTTAGACACATGTAGTGAGGAACCATCATACCAATCAACTGATAACATCTATGAGGTTCCAGATGATATTCCAGATTATGTGTGGGCTAAAAATTCAAATGAGGTGGGCAGGATATTGTCGGCGGAACCAGTAAAGATAGAGGTGAAAGAAGGCTTACCTCCAAGAATTCCTCAGTTCAGACTTAGTCAAGAAGCTATAGAAGGAGTGAAACCCATCATAGAGAGTTTATTGGAGCAGGGTATATTAAAATATGGATTTTCACAATACAATACACCAATCATGCCAATAAAGAAAGCAAAATTATCTCCTGATGGGAAGACTCAATGGCGTTTAGTTCAAGATCTCAGAGCAATAAACGACCATGTGCAAAAGACCTTTGCCGTGGTACTAAGTCCATCACAAATCATTGCAGCCATTCCACCTGAAGCTGCTTGGTTTACTGTGCTGGACCTGAGCTCTGCGTACTTCTCTGTTCCCCTGCACAGAGACAGCCAGAAGCTGTTTGCTTTCTCTTGGGAAGGTAAATCTGTCTTTTGGACACATTTGCCTCAAGGATTTTCAGATTCAGCTTCACTCTTTTGACAAATTCTGCAGAGAGACCTTGAGTCGATAACATTCCTTGACAGCAAAATGGTACATTATGTTGATGACATCCTGCTAATGTCACCATCTGCTGAAGTCTGTTACACTGATAGCTTACACTTGATCAAAGAGCTAGGCAAAAGGGGCCATAAAATTTCCAAATCAAAACTTCAATTCGTGAAGGAAAAAGTAAATTATTTAGGATTCATCCTAGAGAAAGGCTCCAGAAAAAATTTCCCAAAAGAGAACACAAGATATACAAAATTTGAGTTTGCCTAAGACAAAAAAGCAACTCAGGGCAATCGTAGGAATAACGAGCTTCTGTAGAAACTGGATTCCAGGTTATCGCAAGACCTCTGATGGAGCTAACCAAGAAGGAAGTTCCAGAACCCTTAAAGCTGAATAAAGAACATATCCATGCATTAGAGAAATTGAAATCACTTACTCTATCAGCTCCAGCCCTAGGTATCCCTGATCCTGACAAACCATTCCTACTTTATGTGCATGAAGACAAAGGGATAGCCTCCAGTGTTCTCACACAAACATTCCAGAATAGACTTAGACCAGTTGCTTACTACAGCTCTAAGTTAGATTCAGTGATTTGTGGTATGCCTAGTTGTTTAAAAGCCATAGCTGCTGTAGCCATCATGATTAGAAAGTCTTCATCCTTGGTATTAGGGAGTGAACTGAAAGTATTTCCCCAACACCAAGTGGAATCTACTTTAAGAAACACTAACTTGCAAGCATTCACTTCTCAGAGATTATCAAGATACCAAGCAATCCTGTTGGCTAGTGAAAATATAACTTTTCACCAGTGCAGAAACTTAAATCCTGCTACTCTGATTCCAGATTTACCTCTGGAAGGAGAAAGTCTACACATCTGTGAAGATGCACTTAACATCATGCATAAAACAAGACCTGATTTAGACGATAAGCCAATGAAAAACCCTGATATTACCTTATTCACAGATGGATCGTCATATATAGTAGACATTCAGAGACATACCGGAGCAGCCGTAGTGACAGCCTCTGAAACCCTTTGGTACTCATCATTACCATCTACCATGAGTGCTCAAGCAGCAGAATTGATGGGCCTAATTTACGCTCTAAAAATCTCAGAAAATCTCAAAGCTAACATTTTTACCGATTCTCGTTATGCTTTTTCGAGTGTCCATCATTCTGCTATAATTTGGAAAAATCGAGGTTTCATTACATCAAATGGCAAACAAATAGCATATGGCAATTTAATTAATCAGTTGTTGGATGCAATCCAATTACCAGCCCAAGTGTCAGTCATCCATTGCAAAGCTCATACAAAAACCCAAGGACCAGTGGAATTAGGAAACAAAGGAGCCGACTTGACAGCCAGATATGCAGCAAGATATGGACCTTTGACAATTCTAAACTTATCTTTGGTGGAGGAAGAAGATCTCAAAAATGCATACTCCCCAAAGGAAGTGAAGGATTGGAAGAAACATCTAGGTGCATACCTTGTTACCTTGTTAATGGAGTTTGGTTAGGAGCAAATGGAAAACCTATGTTACCTAAATCCTTATATTACACCTTTTGCAATGCACTACACCAGAAAGGGCATTATGGAACTCTGGGCATGGCAGATTCTATAAATAGGTATTGGAATGCAAGGGGCATATATGAAGTTGCTATGAGAATTTCACAGAGGTGCAAAATTTGTATGCATTACAACCAGACAATCACAAAAGTTCATAGTCTGGGAGGAAAACCTTTAGCTTACACACCATTTGAATGCTTACAAATTGATTACATCACAATGCCAAGGAGTAAAGGCTATAGATATGCTTTAGTAATAGTGGATAGATTAACTAAATGGCCAGAAGCTTTTGCAGCAAAGCATAACACCTCAGCTTTTGTTGTGAAAATCTTACTAAGAGAGTTAATACCTAGATTCTCTATACCATTACATATTGCATCAGATTCTGGGTCCCATTTCACAAATAAGATTCTAGCTACAGTTTATGAAACATTAGGAATAAAGAGACATCTTCACTCAATATTTAGACCCCAGTCCAGCAGACAGATTGAACGGGTGACTAAATCTCTAAAAAATCTTGTGGCAAAATTATGTGCAGAATCTCATATGAAATGGCCTGATGCATTGCCATTAGCACTATTCCACCTAAGAAGCCAATCCAACAGCATCACACATATTTCACCATTTGAAATGCTGTATGGACATCCACCATTCCATGGCAAAGCACCTCAAAGCATTCACAAATTATCACACCTAGGTATGGAATGCAAGCTATACGAATATATCAAATTGCTCAAGCAACGATTAAATCAGCTTCACAAATTAGGCTTGATACATCAAAGAGTACCTTTTGATTTTGATCTACACAACTTCCAACCCGGAGATTATGTTTACACCAGAAACTTTGCTAGGAAGTCTGTGTTAGAACCCAAGTGGCTTTGACCTTTCCAAATAATATTAACAACTCCAAGTGCAATCAAAATTGAAGGAAAAGATCTGTGGTTCCATGTCACCCATGTCAAGCCAGCTAAAGACATGTCCCAACAACAACGACCACAAGACCCAGAAACTATACAACACAAAGATCAATTAGCACCAACTGATCAATCAAGCAAGTCCTCAGAAAATCCAAAATCTATTCATAAGACCATAGAAACAGAGCAGCAAACAAAACAACAATCAGAGCATGAATCAGAATCAGAAGTAGACCAAGAGCTGGTAAACAATCAGTTTTTACACCCAAATGATTATCCCAATCTCAATCACTTAGAAGAATCATCTGTAAATAATTATGACAATGGAAAAGAATCAATGAAGGAAGAAGACACAACATTAGATTTGCAATCAATACCAGATCTAGAAACTGATAACGACGAATGAATGAAAGCACAAAGACTTAATCTCGAATTTTTTTGTTACCTATAATAATCATCTTTAGAAAAATCACAAAAGAAAAGAAGAGAAAATAATCATATATGATAGACATTTAAAAATTTGTTCCTGACACAAATCAGAAGGTGACAAGCGCTGGTGCATTGAACAACACAAGTCAGAAGTTGACAAGCGCTGGTGCATCAAGCAACACAAATCAGAAGTTGACAAGCGCTGGTGCATCGAACGCCTCACTTGTTGCTGACTTCGCAGATCTTCACGAGGACAGCAAACCTGAGAACTACAAAGACATCCATGACCAAATACATCTATCGTAAAGAGGACATCCACACTGTGAAGAGGAACATCGAATCAGCATTGGACACATGTATTTGTAAAGAGATAACTTACACCCAACAGAATTCTCACTGCACATAACACTAGATTCCATCCAAGCAGTACATGCTAATTGCAAAAGAATTCTGGTGGAGTAAGTATGTAACACAGCATTACATGGATAAGTCACTAGACAACACATAAAACATTTTCCTGACTTCACATTTACATGTGAAACATAAACTTACACTTAAGAGAGAAGGGTATATCTGCCTTAGTAAAGAAAGTCTCTTACTCTGGTTCAGACACCGTTCTACTCAAATCACCTGACACGTCATGTACATATGTAATTTTGATTACTAACCATTAGCAATAAGTTTTACTAACACACAGGGACAGTTTAGTTAGTTTAGTAAGTTAGTACAGGGACAGATTTTCAAAAAATTTTCTTTGTAAATATTGTACATAGCAAAGGTCTATGGTTTAACCAATAGACTTACAAAAATATAGGCTTACTTATTATTACTAACATTTCTAACATAGGCATAAGTGTACTAACCTATTCATACACTAACTTTAGCAAGAGAACTAGAATTTAGAAGCTTATTTGCAAAAAATATTTGCAAAACTTTTCTTAGTTAATATTATCTGATTAGTTCATAAAATTAGGTAGATGCATAGATAGGATTCATTACTTTGTTCTAGTTAGAAAAAATTAGCCTTAAAAATGTGTGAATGTTTAAATGTAATTTGTTTTCCTTTCTGTTCAAAGTTTTTTTTGAAAACTGAAATCCCCATTCCTTTCCTATGCTTTTACCTTAACCCATCTTAGTTTTAGCTTAGTTTAGTTGTAGCATAGTTTAGGAGATAGCAACCTTTTATTATTGCAAACTTAGTTAGGGATAAGAACTTAGTAAGAATTTAGCTTAGTATAAGAGTAGTAATCCCTTAGACTTTAGTAACTATTAAAATGGTGCTAGTTGCACATTTTGAAAAGAAAAGGGGCATTTGTAGTATAGAGAGAGGGGGTCATATAGTTTTTTCAAGCTTTGGCTGAGTTCTGAAACAGTTAGGGGTTTGGAATCTTGAGGAAAAGTTCAGTTGGTTTGGGTCTCCCGTGGAGGGAGGTTGTCTGACCAGCTGAGCTGCCTCCTTACCTATCTGTAGAATTGAAATTTAGCCTGGCTTTGAAATATTTATTTAAGAAATTGTTATTTTGGATAAACCCTTTATATCTTCCTTCCCTATATTATTTCCTACCTTCCCTCCCTTACCTTATATGTCTGTGGAGTTAATAAGGAGAGTAATTAGAGAGGAGTTCAAATTCGTGAAGGGTTAACTATAATTGACAATATTAGATATAAAGAAACTAGTCAGTCATCATTTATTCCCTTTAGATATCAAGAGCACTTTGTAAGCTTGAGTTAAAGGCAGGTCCTTACTCAGACTCCATCTCTGCCTCCCTTCCCCCACCTGAGGTTCCTGAGACAACTGTTAGGGCTTCCTTAATCCACTTTCCTGTCAGATCATCCTTTTGAAGATAATAAACCCTTTTGTGTTTCAACAGACCTATTAGTATAATTTGTCAGTTAGTTATTAAGAGAGGAAGAAGAGGGAAAGAACTAACATACTCTGGGCTTGAAGGGAAGCCGGGTATCCATCTTGAAGGAAGGTGTAACTTCAAAACAAGTCCCTTCCTGTGAAATTAACTAAGCCTGTTGTTAATTTCAGTTTAGTCTATTTCCCTCAGCCTGTGTTTAAGTCTGAGTCCTGGTCTATAAACCCTGCTGTATTTGCCTGTTAGATTAATTCTCCCTCTCCCTGAAAATCTTATTCCTTCAGTGTTATACTCCTGACTTCAACCCTATTATATCCTGAATCTCCTTATTCCAGCCTACCTGTAATCTAGATTTACTATCTTAACAAATCCCTGATAACCTCCTTTCAAAATTCCCTTGTACCACACACCTTTCCTAAAATTATCCCCATTACACTTTCAAGCAGCTTTCAGGAGGCCCAGGCTGAAGAGGCCAGCCTCTAAAAGACCACCTCTGGTGGCATTTCAATCTTGACAGGCCATCCAAGAGGCTCTGCCCTCCACAGAATGTACCGATTCTGAGATGGTTCAGCCCCTGTGCTCCTGCAAGGCATTCCTCTGCCAGAGATAAGTCACCTCTCAGAAACCTGGGTTCCTTATCCCTTTACTCAGTGGTGCTGCTGCCTCTGGAGTCAGGGCTTGGGCCCAAATCCCAGTTCTGCCACTTACTACCTGGAAGATCTAGAACAAGTCATGAGAACTTTCTGGACCTTGGGTGAGGCATCAGTAACATGAAAGAATTTCACTTACTCTCCTCTAGAGACCCTTCTTAGCCTAAGTCTATATTCCTCAAGGACTGATTTCTGAGCTCACTTTCAGCATTAATGTTCTATGATTCTTTGATGCTGTGATCTTAGAAAAACAAAGTTTGTCTTTTTTTTGGACAAACATCCAATAAACAGCAAAACTCTAGTTCCTCAGGCGGTGGCTGCTCCCACTTTTACAAAATGGGATCCTTAAGATATCAGAGCAGGAAGAGACCTTGGAGGCAACTGGTGGTGCAGTGAGATTGAATGCTAGTGAGGAAGTCCTGAGTTCAAATGTGATTTCAGATACTTACTAGCTGTGTGCCTCTGGACAAGACACTTAACCTTCTTTACCTTAACTCACTGGAGGAGGAAATGGCAACTCACTCCAGTGCATTCAGCCTGGAGTCAGGAAGACCTGAATTCATATTTGGCCTCCGACCTTTTTTCTGTATGACCCTGGAAGTCGGCCTCAGTTTTTAATATATAAAATGGGGGTGATATAATACCTACCTCCTAAGGTTGTAATGACAGAATGTGATAGTATTTGTAGATTTCTTTGCAGACCTTAAAATGCTGTGTTTAGAAATGCTTCTTCTTATTTCTATTATTCATATTAATCATTACCCCTGCCCTTATCTTTAAAACAAAGATAATGTAACCCCATCATCTGTCACCTAGGGTTGTTGGGAGGGAAGCATTTTTACAAACCTTTAAAATATAAGTAGGCATAAAGATGTAAGCGATAAGGACTGCAGGAATAATCAGGTAGATGAGTCAGGGAAACTTTCTGAAATTGTGTTATGAAAATAGAGAATAGCAAAATGAAATGTTTTCAGTGAGAATATTCTTTATATGGTGACTCCCTCTTCTTTGCAACTGTTACTCCTTAGAACTTATAAGTAGTAGGGGCAGCTAGGTAGTACAGTGGATACACCAGATCTTGGATTCAAATCTGTTCTCAAGAAATTCTGAAGTAGGTAAATAAACACACAGGGGTTTGGAGAGGGGAAAAGGGATGAAGGAGGAATGAAGGATGAAAAGGGATAACTGCTTGACACACAGTATACCGCACTAGAAATCTCACCAAAACCTACAAATACAGGACTTGGGAATGGATGGTGACAGTTGAGAAGCACCTGTCATTTTAGACCAAATCAGCCAGAGATTTCCTATTAAATTATAGTGAGTCCTTTGGGTTGTGGAAAGAAACAAGAGAAAGTTATAAAACACAGTTTAATAATGATTTTAAGGGTAAAAGATGTGGGGAGAGGTCACACTACACTAAATAACTATGGACAGACAACACTTAACACCCTTGGGATAAATTCAGGGTTAGAGGTCTGGGTAATCCCTTCACTAACACTAAGGCAGGCAGCCAGGACACAAGGGAAGAATGGGGTTCTCACACAGATGTTCTTGATCTGTTGCTCAAATGTATCAGCTAGTCCAAGAGCACAGCTAACAGCCAAGTAGTCCACAGAGAAGTCAGGGAGAATGATGTATCTTGCTTTTCCACCTAGACCTTGATAGTTGATATGTTTCTCTTATAGATGTTGCTCAAGGCACAGAGATACCCCAAAATCCACAGGCTCTCTGGTCAGTGACTATAACTTCACCAACTCCTTTAAAACCCAGCTGACCTTAGAGAAAGAGTCCTCTATGTTCAGTCCCTTGCTGTGTTCCAGGTTGGAATTTTTAGCTCCTGCCAGCCTGCCTGGCTAAATTTACTTCTCCTGCTCTTAAAGCCTATTTCCCCATTATGCTTCCTAACTGTGTGATCCTGGCCAGGTCACTCAGCCCCAATTGCCTGGCCCTTACCCCTCTTCTATCTTGAAACCTATATTCATTCTAAGACAGAAGGTAAGGATTTAAAAGAAAAAAAAAGGACTTAATAGGTGTTAGAATACGAATTTAAAGTAGCTAATTAATTTAGCTAGAAGTAAAGATTTAGTAAAGAGAAAGAGTTTTAAATTTTACCTGGGCTCCTTTAAGCAGTGAAGGAAGGAATTATCTGTGGGCGATGTTAAGAGAATTTTGAGGAAAGGAAAAACAGTTGGGGAACTGGTCACTCTCCCTGGAGCTTCTCACTTGGAGTAGGTATCTAGAGAGTAGGCTCTGATAGATCTTTGATTTTCTTGAGTTATTTTTGGGAAGTCAAGAAACATCTTGTGATCTGAGGAAGATTGGGTGAAGTGACCACTTTTTTCTTTGAAAGAGGGAAAAGCTGCCAAAGACTCTCGCTGGAGTTGAGTCTGTTTTGGCACCCCGCTGTGAGAAGAGATTGAATGAACTGTCATTTTGTGACAAGTAGAGAGAGAAGCTGGTAAAATCTTATAGTTATTTTAAGGAGAATAATATAAAACTAAGATCAACTATTAGAATAGCTTAGTAAGTTAGATATTATATCCTTAGAAAGGAAGTTAAGTTAGGTCTGATTTCTTCAGATATGAAGAAATCCCTTGCGGGATAGTTGGGGTTTGGAGATAGTTAGAAACTTTAGTTTTAGATTTAAGATATCCTTTGTTATTCCTATATCCTTTTTCTGTCCCTGCTTCTCCTATTAGACAAAATTAATAAACAACGTTGGATTAAGCTGTATCCAGCAAGTTTATCAACTGTCGTCCAGTAGAGCTCCCTGACAGCATTAGCTGATCAATATCCACTGGCCATAAAGATCAAATACCAATAACAAGATCAATATCTTCAATAACATAGGTAGGTTCAAGGGAAGTGTCTAGAGTGTTAAAAAGTTAAGAGACTTGTTCGGGGTCCTAATCCTACCCATATACACCAATTCACAGACTCATACCAAAAGCAAAATAAAATATCCTTCCTTTGAACTTGTTTAAAAGAGTCTATTACTTTATGTTATATAGATAGGTAATATATGTAATATATAATTTTTTTCAGCATACTTGAGATTATGGTATAAGGAAGCCCTTCATTTGTATGCATCAATAATTCCTAGGGCAACCATACTTTATGGTACTATGGTACATTGTTTTTCTGTTAGCCCATCTTTTAGTAACTGATTCTGTCCCAATAGAATGGGTTGTTTTCCCTCTAGATTTCAGACAAACCCAGTTGTCTCTTTGAGCTAGAGGCCAACCCTGTGATTTTCTCACTCCTTCCAATGATCAGTGAGCTGTTGTGACCTGACTTCATTCAGGTATACCCAGCCAGTCCCTTCTAGGCTGCTCATTGCTGATTTTTCCACAAGGTGGCACAATAGGAAAAGGCAAGTTTATTTGGATTTCTTGAAGGAAATTTTTTCTTTATTCCATTAGAACTGGTAATCTAGCCTTCAGATGTTAACATTTTATATTTATTAGGAATGGGGAGATTATTGTGGATAGAGCAGCCTGAGTCACAATCTTATTCTGTATTTTCCCAAAAAATTTAATTGGAAATCTTTTCTCAACTGTACTACAGAAAGGGAAATAGTTTATATGCAAAAATTATTTGGGAGGGGGAGGTACAAAAAATCTTTGTTTTTAATGCTGGTCATCTGAGTTTCCTGGATGGATCTTATTTTATTTTATTTTTTAACCCTTACCTTCTGGCATAGAACAATTACTATGTATTAGTTTCAAGCTAGAAGAGCATTAAGGGCTGGGCAAATGGGATTAAGTGACTTGCCTGGGGTCACACAGCTAGGAAGTGTGTGAGGCCACATTTGAACCCAGGACCTCCCACTTCTAGATCTGGCTCTCAATCCACTGAGCCACTTAAGCTGCCCACAGAAGTTAGTTTTAAATATAGATTTATTCTAAATAAGGTTGTTGGTACCAGATTTCTTTTTTTTTTCTTTCTCTCCCTTCCTTCCTTCCTTCCTTCCTTCCCTCCACCCCTCCTTTCCCTCTTCCTTTCCTCTCTTTCTCCCTTACCTCCTGTCTTAGAATTGATACAAGTGGTAAGGGCTAAGCAAATGAGGTTATGTGACTTAGCCAGGGCCACATAGCAAGGAAGTATCTGAGGCCAGATTTGAAATCAGGTCCTCCCAACTCCAAGCCTGGTTCTAACCACCACAGAACCACCTAGCTACCCCTTGAGCCTTCTTTTCTGATTGTGGGATTCTTTACGTAGTCCAGAGAAGACATAGGGAAAGCTTGCTTTCATGTTGAAAGAGAGAATTCCTTTTGTAAAGTAAAAACATTAAGAGTCTAGTGGGGACATACATTGGAAAGGATACTGGATTTGGAGGCGGGGAGGGGGATCCTAAGTTTGAATCTCAGCTCTGTCACTACCCGTGTGACCTTGGGAACAGTACATAATATCTCTGGGCTTTAGTTTCCTTATCTCTAAAATGAGGGGATTGGACTAGGTGACCCCCAAGGCTTCTTACAGCTCTGGTTCTTTGATCTTAGGAACCAAAATGGTTTTAATTTGTTCTTATGTTTGGCTTTGAAATTTTTTCCCACCTTCCCAGATTTCTTACACCTTTTCCTCTTTTCTCTATAATCTAGTGACAAATTCTGTGGCCTTGTTGTCTCTGATGTGATGTCTTTTCTCTGGTTGTCTCCCTGCCTAGTATTCTGTCCTCTATGACTGTCTCCTGGCTTTAAGTCCCACCTAAAGTTTCACTTTCTACAGGAAGCATTTCTGGATGCCTTGAAATTCTAGAGCCATTCCTCTGTTGATCTCTTCCAATTTATCCTGTTACTAGCATGTTTGCACATAATTATTTTCATGTTGTCTCCTCCATTATACTGTAAGCTCTTTGAAAGCATGGACTGTTTTTTAGGTCTTTTTTTGTACCCCAAGTTCTTATAGTGCCTTTTCTAGCTGTGTGACCTTGGGTGAATCACTTAACCCCAGCTGCCTAGCCTTTGCTGCTCTTCTGTTTTAGATTTTTAGACAAAAAGTAAGACAAAAAGACAAAAAGTAAGGTTTTTAAAAATAAAATAAAATAAATGCTTGTTGATTTGACTATATTGATAATTTGATCCTAATGTAAGAAAATAGTTTCTAAGTTGTTTTACTGATTTTTTCTTTTTTTCATTACTGAATATGTTTGAGACAATTAAATAGCATGTCCATTCATCCTTGTAATTTCATTTCATTAAATCATGTGCAGAATAAGAGAATTTTTACCCTCTATTCCATGTGAATTAGGAGGTGAAGACAAAAGCTTCCCTTGAAATTTTAGATCGACTTAATATAAATCCAAACCTGAGATCATGTGATGTGTCTCTGGGGGAATACAATGTTTTTTCTCTTCCTTTGCTGATACCTTATGTCAGTAGCTACCCAATGTGGTGTACTGAAAACCTAAGCCCCAGTCATTGCCAATGATACAAAATCACCTGGACATTCTGTGTTTCTTTTGTTTGTTTATTTTTTTGTTTCCACAGACACACAATCTTTGCCAGCAATACTTCCTCTTTGCAAATCACAAACATAGCCAATTCTACCACCAGGCAAGACCGATTTGCGGGGCTCCATTTTTTCAACCCTGTGCCCATGATGAAGCTGGTTGAGGTTTGTATTTGTATATCTGAGCATATGTGTTTGCTTGGTTGCTACTCTTGACTTGTCCTGATTTATTCCTGTACTCAGTTCTCTTCTCTTGGAAAGCTTGTCTTTTCAAAGGAAGGTGAGGGAAGAAGTGGGAATAAGAAAAGAATACGGGAAAATACAGATCAGAAAGAGAATGAAGGAGTAAGAAATCCATGAAGGTACTTAGACCATAGCTTTTTGAATCTTGTGCTTACACCAGTAGCATAGAATATTTTTCTGCTGGTCAACAAGTGGGTTACAGTATTCGTTTGCAGGGGTGTGAGTAGTACAAGAATAGTCTATCCTGAATGCTGAAGAAGACAATCACTAGAAGTAGACTTCTTAAAGAATTCATGACCAAACAAGAGATAGAGAACTTTACAGGATATATGATGGATAATTTTGATCGTATCAAATTTAAAAGGTTTTGCACAAACAAAACCAAAGCAGCCAAAATTAGAAGGGAAATAGGAAATGGAGGGGAAAATGTAACAGCAAGTATAAACGACAGCTAAGTCAAATTTATAAGGATACGCGTCATTCCCCAAATGAGAAATGGTCAAAAGATAGGAACAGGAAGTTTTCAGAAGAATTCAAAGCTTTATTCATATGCATTAAAGCAATATTTATTCGAGAAATGCAAGTAAAGCAACTCTGAGGTACTACCTGACATAAGATTGGCTAATACGACAGAAAAGGAAAATGACAAATCTTGGAGGCAATGTAGAAAAATAGGGACATTGGTGCCCTGTTGGTGAAGTTGTGAACTGATCTAACTGTTCTGGAGAGCAATTTGGAAGTAGGCCTAGAAGACTATCAAATTGCACATACCTTTTGATCCACTGTTAGATCTGTTCTTGTCTCCATAGTGCTGGCTCTAAGGGTGGAATCTAACCCATTAGGGTCACAACTGATCCACAACACCTTCCTTCAACATCCCTACGATAGCTTTGCCAGTTGGGTACCTTTTTGAGTTTATTCCCTCATAGGTCTTCCTTGGGGTGTGGGTGAGTGAATAGCTGATCTGGCCCATTGGAAGCTAACAAGGGGGGAGTCTAGATACCCACCCATTTACTATCAGTACTCACCCACATACACCAAGTGCTCAAAGAAAAAGGAAAAAGATTTCTATATACAAAAATATTTGTAGCAATTTTTTTTTGTAGTACAAAGAATTAGAAATTGCATTAATGCTCATCAGTTGGAAATAGCTAAAGTCATGGTATCCCAAAGTGATGGAATCCTATTGTCCTGTAAGAAACAAGGAGTAGGATGGTTTCAGAAAAACCTGGGAAGACTTCTGTGAAGCGATGCAAACTGAAATTCTCTGAAGAAGGGAACTTTGTACACAATAACAGCGATACTGTATGGTGATCAGCTGTGAAAGACCGAGCTATTCTCTGCACTACAGTGATCCAGAACCATTCTGAGGTCTTATGATCAAAAATGCTCTGTCCCTCTAGTGAACGAACTGATGGAGTCTGAATGCAGCTCAAAACATACTTTTTTGAACTTTCCTTATTATTCTTGGTTTTTATGGTCTGCATTTTCTTTTGCAAAAAAAAAATGGCTACTCTGGAAATGCATTTTGTATGACTGCTCATGTATAATTTATATCAAATTGCTTGCCTACTCTAGGAGGAAGGAGAGAATTTGAAACTCAAAATTTTCAGAAACAAATGTTATGTTTTACATTTAATTGAGGGGGGAAAAATGAAATTTAAAAAAAAAAAAGAAAAGAAACAGTCTTCTTACGTGATGACACTCTGGAGGGGTCACTTAATGTATCAGTTTCCCATAGAGAGACACATGACAATCTTTGTGGACAGGATCGGCTTAGAAAGTAATCAAGTTGGGACCAGAGAGGTGGCTTGGTGAATAGAGCACCAGGCTTAGAGTTGGATAGACCTGGCTTCAAGTCCGGCCTCAGACACTTCCTAGCTGTATGACCCTGGGCAAGTCATTTAACCCTTATTGCTTATCCCTTACTACTCTTATTCCTTGGAGCCAGTACACAGATTTGATTCTAAGACAGAAGTTAAGGGTTTAGAAATTAATAAATAGATAAATAATAGTATGGAAAAATAAATAATTTAAGAGTTTCCCTCTAACAGAGACTCAGGGAATGATTTACTCATCCAGTGACACAATTTCGATTCAAAGACAAAAGGTAAGGTAAAAATTAAAAAAAAGATTTTTTTTTTAAAGACATTGGGTTGTATCCCCCATCCCTTCCACCCTTGGTGTGAACGTCTTTGCACTTTTCCTATTGGATGGAATGAGAAATTCACACTGATGTAATCATCTCATAGGGGAAAAAAAAGCTGGAGCAGCTTTTGAAGCCTGACTCTGCTACTTATTACTTGGGTGACTTTAGACAAGTCCCTAAATTCTTGACCTACTTTTGCCCATCTGTGCAGGGATGGATCTGAGACCCTTTCTAACCATCGATCTGTGATTGCAGATGATTGTGACCAGCTCTATTAAAAATAGCTGTTGGGGCTTTGAACTCTGTGACCCCAGGCCAAAGAGGTTTGGGAACAAATGGCCAGGGACGGTCGTCTACAATGATGCCTAATCATTGGCTGTGTTGATTCTGTTCCTTTCCTTAGAGACTCAGTTTTAAAGGGAGATGCATTCACAATAGGCAATTTGCACCTGAAAATGTAGCAACTTGCCTTTTATAAGGACTAATAACAGTGTCTGAAGAGTAGCAGCTATTAAAGTAGCATTTGTTCCACGGATGAGGAGTTATTGCCATGCGAAGTGTGGGGGAAGGCATCCCACAGCCAGGGTGCTGGGAGCCAAGGGAGAGAGGCCCAGGAGGCTTGGGACTTGGCTTTTCCTGGGAAAGAACACTGGGCCCAGAGACTGGTTGGTGGTTTTTGTTTGTTTGTTTTTTTAATCATCCCTGTTCCCTTGGTGTTTCTTCAACCCATCCTATATTTTGTTTCCCAATTCACAGCCCTTCTACCTTTTTGTATAGTATCCTTTCAAGTTCTGGCTTTAGGGAATATATTTGGTTTCCTTGGTCATTCTCTATTTCAGTTCAGGTACTTTATTTTATTTTTTTAAACCCTTACCTTACATCTTAGAATCAATACTATTCTGGTTCCAAGGCAGAAGAGTGATAAGGGCTAGGCAAGTGACTTGCCCAGAATCACATAATTCAGAAGTGTCTGAGGCTAAGATTTGAACCTAATACCTTCTGCCTCTAGGCCTGGCTCTCAATCCCCTGAGCTATGCCTTTAAGTTCAGATATTTTATTTATTTATTTTTTTAAACCCTTATCTTCTGTCTTGGAATCAATACTGTGAATTGGTTCCAAGGCAGAAGAGCGGTAAGGAGTAGGCAATGGGGGTCAAGTGACTTGCCCAGAGTCACATAACTTGGCATTGTCTGAAGCCAGATTTGAAGCCAGATCTTTCTGACTTTAGGCCCAGCGCTCCTATCTACTGAGCCACCTAGCTGCCCCATATATTTTTTCAATGATTAATGTTTACATTAGCCAGTTATATATATGTATGTGTGTGTGTGTGTATATACCCTTTGGCTATTGAATATAGAAGTAAAGAGGACCTTTTTTCCCCTTTTCAAATAGAATATTTTGTTTTTTCTGATTTGAAAAATAATTTTCAACTTTCTTTTTTAAAATATTGAGTTCTAAATTCAGAGAGGACCTTTTCAAAAGTCATTTGACTTCTCTTTTGTGAGAGAACATGGACCTTACCATTCTTCCCTGCCAGACTCTTTATTATGACACAAAATAGAATGTTTTTTCCAAAACACTATGACCTTCCTCCTCCAAATCACTTTTTTCTCCCTTGGGTCTTTAACCAAATATTGGTGAGGTTGCTCCATAAATCAGGCCTGTTGGCAATGACCAGCTGCATTGTCCTAACCATTGCTTTAATCCAATAATGACTGAGAGAAGAGACTTTTTTTTTTAAACTGTAATCTTGGGATTTCTTTTGAATCTTGGAAACAAGGCCCCTAATTCTTCTTCCTTCCTTCTTCTCTTTCCCTTCTTCCTCCAAGTGGTACTTTAGTCTTTTCCAACTCATTCCCTTCCTTTAGAGTCATACCACCACACCCCATGCTTTTAACTAATCCATAATCACATTAAAACATGATCTTTAATAATACTCTGTGTTTATATAACCCCTTTCATCCAAGGATCTCAAAGCCCTTTGTAGACATTAACTCATAAAATCATATAATACCCCATGAGGAAAGATGTGCCAAGCATTATTATACCCATTTTATAGGTAGAGAAACTAAAGCATGGAGAGTTGATTTGACTTGCCAATAGAGTATATGGAAAAAGAGGAGAGTATGAAATAAGGTTGGAGTGTTGGAATGGAGCCAGATTGCATGGAGCTTTGAAAGCCAGAATTCAAAATTTTACATTTTATTAGCTAAGGAGTAGGGAGCCGTAGAAGGTTTTTGAATAAAGGATTAACTGGTATTAGATTAGTACTTTAGGAATATTACCTGGGTTTTGAAGGATGCATTAGAGTGTAGAAGACCTAACTGGAGCTTAATACAATAGTTTAATGAGAATATAGGAGGGCTTGGATTAGATCAAGAAAGGAGCAAAATACAAGGAATACTTTCGGACACTTGTGACTTTCTGATCCTATTTGAGATTTTATTGGCAAAGAGTATCAGAGAGTAGTTTCAAATCTGTGAGAGTTTAGCTATACTCTTGCAGTACTTTATCTAGAGAGGTTTGATAGCCATCATCACTTTGAGAGCTGAGTTAAGGCAGGACCTTGCTCAAACACCATCTCTGCTTCCCTTCCCCCACCTGAGATTTCTTTAAGCAACTGTTAGGGCTTCCTTTAATTCCTTTCACCTGACAATTTAACTTGAGAAAACAATAAACCCCTTTTGTGTTTAAAACAGACCTTTTAGTTACTTTGTCAGTTAATTAGTAAGTAAGTGAAGAAGAGGAATAGAACCAACATACTCTGGGCTTGAAGGGAAGCCGGGTATCCATCTTGAAGGAAGGTGTAACTTCAAAACAAGTCCCTTCCTGTGAAATTAACTAAAGCCTGTAGTTAATTTCAATCTATTTTCAATTTCAATCCCTCAGTTTGTCTTTAGTCTAAGTCCTAGTCTATAAGCCCTGCTGCTCTTTGCCTGTTATTCCTCCTCTCCCTGAAGATCTTTGTTACCTTCAGTGTTATACTCCCTGACTTCAGCCTCATATTATATCCTGCATCTCACTATTACATCCTACCTGCAACCATATTACCTACCTAGCAAGTCCCTGACAACATCCCTTCCAAATCCCCTTTATCCTAACACCTTTCCCAAATTCACCCATAACACTTAACCCCATTGCCTAGTTAAATCATGAGTGGGGGTAAAAGTCACTATATTTGGGTTTGAAGCATGGACCAGTGTTGAACCTGATATTGATCAACCACAGGCTGGAGCCCAGATTGTTAGGCTTTACTTCCTGTAAGATGGTGGCAACACAATATGAGTGCTCTCTCAGATGGTATAAACAAAGAACTTGGTTTATTTTACAAAACACAGGATGGGTGAGTGGACCAGGAAGATGGAGTCCCTAGATCTAGTAAATTCTTATCTCTTCCCCCCACCCTGACCTGCAAAGGTGTCTTTGGTCCCAGCAACATTGAGCTATGCTCACTGTGCTCTCTGTCTACCGAAAATAAAATCTAGCTGCCTAATACTGACTAGCTGATTCACTATTTAATAGGAACACAGTACAGTTTGTCAGATAGATGGCTAGAGGCCCAAAGGCCTGAGCTCAGGTGGTCTGGCTCAGTTTTAGGATAGATATTTCAGTTCCTTGCAGCTCACACACAAGAGATGGTCGGGTTGGGAACCGATGTTACAAGTTCCAGAATCACAGAAGGCTTCTTCATATCAGGAAACTCCAAGATGTGTCAGGAACCTCAACTACCTCCTATAACCCAGTTCAAAAATGGCCATAGCAAGTAACCCTTTGCTCTCCTCAGTGTCCAAAGATCAATGGACCCCCATGGAATCCAAGTGTCTCTTTGTAAGCATTCCTCCCATTCTAGAATGGGAGCCTATATGGTTCCATGCGTGTGCCAAGCTGCCTGCAAAGTCCTTGCATGCCCAGAGCCTTTGCAAATCTCTTATTCCCTCTATTCTATTCTAATACTACCCTTCCCGCTCTTCTTTCTTGGAACCAATATTTAGAATTGATTCTAAGATAGAAAATAAGGGTTTAAAAAAAAAAAACAAAATTATGATGGAAGAAGGAAAGATGGGAGGGTTTGATGAATGATAGCCCAAAGTCAGGAAGACCTGAATTCAAGTCTAGCTTCAGACATTTTCTGGTTGTGTGACCCTGGACAAGTAAGTCACTTAACCTCTGATTACCTGATGAAAAGATCCCCTGCATCTACTGGAGAAAGATCTTTAATGGCAAACCATTTGCCAAGAAAACCCCCGTGGATAACCGTGGTCCAGGGAGTCATGAAGAGTCAGAATGATTGAATGACTAAACAACATGAAGAAAGAGCTAAAATATGCTGTGAAAGTATCAAGGAGATTTAAGATTCTTAAATTACATTTGTTTACTTGGTAAAATTAAATGCTATAAAAGACATCTTGGTCAGGGATGACCTGGGCTCAAATCTCACCTCTGACACATACCAAGTGCGTGACCCTGGACCAGTCACTTAACCCTTGAGTGTCCAGGAAACCCTCTAAACATCTAAGTCATAGAGCAACTACTAGTCTACATTGTTTTCCTCATTTAGAGCTGTCTGTACCAATGAAATGAAAGAAAAGCATTTAATGAGCTTACTTTGTGCCAGACCCAATACTGAATTCGAGGAATACAAATTCCAGATAGGCAGTCCCTTCTCTAAGGGAGACAAAACCACTATGGGGGGTGGGGGCCAGGGAAAGCTATTTTGACCTGAGAAGTTATGGGGATAGGGAGTGAAGTCCACTTGGATAGGGGTGGTAGTCGGGGAGAAGAGAGAGAAGGAGGAAGGTGTAGTTATAATAGAGTGTAGAAAACAGGGCAAATGGCAAGAAGATGACTGAGTTGGATAACTGGACAGGACATGAACTATACCCTGGTCTAAGGCCTTCTGGATAGGGTGGGATATGTGAGATTTCACTCATTCATTCATAATCAGGAGAATAGTTTGGGGTAGGAATAGATTAATTCTCCCCAGGAATAGGTCTGGCTCACCTATGCTGCTCCCCGCCCCCCAAATGAATGGGCAGGTAGGGAGAAGCATGTAAACTTCATGAGCCCCTCATATTCTGTCTTTTTGCTCTGGGTTAATGTTATATTTCTTGGAAAGCAAGGACGGGTTTGAGGTTTTCTTTTCTCCTTTTCTTTAAAAGAATCCTTCAGACTCTCAGGCTTCAAATTTGGCCTATTTCAAAATTGTTTATGATGAGGTAGAGAATAATTAAGGTATTGATTGCAAATGAGGGGCTTTCCAGAGACTTCTTTTTATAGATGAGAAAATCAAGTCCCAGATGGGCTAGGTGACTTATAGTCTTACTGGTAGTAATTAGCAGAGCTGGCTTCTGAGAACAGAAGTTCTCCTGAATCTATTGCTCTTTCTACCACTTCATTACCTTTTACAGTAGAAACCTACTATTAGGCTTCCTTTTGGAACTTGCTTAAGGCAAACTAGTTTTGTTCTTTTAGGGAATTTTGAGGACTATTGCTATTGATCATTTACCCATTTTGTCCCATTCATGTCTCTGTTTGAACATTATCATTACTATTTTGTGTTTTGTATTTATCAGGTCATCAAGACACCAATGACCAGCCAGAAAACATTCGAATCTCTCTTAGATTTTTCCAAAGCTGTGGGAAAAAGTCCAGTATCTTGCAAGGTAAGGAAGGGGTAGTTTAGAGAGTGGATGGGCTCTTATCCAGCATTTTAGTTCTCCTCCCTTGGAGTATTTGCCTTTTTCTGGTTTGAAAAAACTATCTGTTAGTGCCAGTATGATAAGAAATGTATTCATCTCCCCTTCCCTTTCCTCTTTTCTCCTTCCTTATCCCCCTTCTCCTTTTCTTCCTTCATTCCTGGTTTTCTCCTTTCTTCCTCTTCTCTTCTTTCCTCCCTTCCTCCCTTTCTTATTCCTTTTCTTCCTTCCTCCTCCCTCCCCTCCCTTTCTTCTTCCCTTCCTTTCTTTATTCCTTCCCCCATCTCTCTCCTTCATTTTTTTCTATCTCTTCCTCTGCCACAAATAAACTACCTCAGATTATAGTTGTATGGCTTATGTAATTAACAAGTGGGACACAGGGACCTCATTCTGGTGGAAGTATAGTTTCTTTTTCGCAGATAGGCATAACATCAGGTTTGGGAAGAAATTTTAGAGCTGATGAGACTTGACGTATTTTCCCTTCCATAGAAAAGAGCATCAGTAATTTCTTTCTTGGTGTTCTAATGCTCTGTTGCCCACCCTCCAACCCCTCAAGTACTTTGTATCTTTATTGCAGATACTGGTGCATAGATGTGTATGCTATTGCCAGTCTGCATTGGGGGCAGAGGTGCCTCACTAGAAGTTCACCTTGAACCAGTGACAGATCACTTTCCCTTCTCCTCCTCCCCCAGCCAAAGAAAAGAATTCATATTTATCAAATACTTTATGATGTATGCTGCATTTTCCTTATAGCAACCTGTAAGGTAAATAGCACAAGAATTTTCTGTATTTTAGTAGCTGAGGAAGCCTAAGCTAACAGGGACTCGGTGTCAGACCCACACCTAAATCCAGCTTTATGGAGATGTTTAAGAGAGTGACAAATGCCCCCCACCCTAGCCCCTCTCATAGGTCCAGAGAGGCTGCAGGCAGCGCATTCTTTTACTATCCTTGAATCTTTGGAGAATGAATTTAGAGCTATGTAGTCAAGGCAGCTGGATTTATTCTCTAGGCTAAAAGAATATTATTATTTTTTAAACCCTTATCTGCCATCTTAGAATCAGTACTGTGTATTGGTTCCAAGGCAGAAGAGCAGGAAGGGCAGGGCTGTGGGGGTCACACAGCAAGGAAATGTCTGAGACCAGATTTGAACTTAGGAACCCCCAGCGCTAAGCCTGTCTCTCAATCCACTGAGCCACCTAGCCGCCCCCTAAAAGTATAGTCTAAGAAAGAATTTTACAAGGGCTTTCTTGTACCTTGTGAGAACAGTCAATAACAGAAGGCTTTTATAAATACTTTAATCAATGTCTCTTTTGTAACCCTGAGGCAGTCTCTAGTTCATGATGCAGAGTGGGTGGATTGTGGCATAAGCATTGAGGTGTGTGCGAAGAGGCCCAGCTAGGGTGGAAGATGGCCTTTGTGAGCAATTTCTCTAATAGAGAAATTTGAAAATTTCATCTCTGTTCTCTAACTTCACAAGACTATACAGTCTCTTAGCTCTCGGCCTCTGGGGCTGAGTTTTGCCACCTGTCATTTGGTCTTGAAGGGACTTTCCTTTGTTTTTAAATCACTGAAATATTTGGCTTAATGGATCTGTAGGCCATTAAAATAATGTGGAATTTGAAGGAAATTTTCAACAATATGTATTGTGTGAAGTAAGAAGAAAAACTAGATAATCTGATCCCATCCAAGAAAAAGGCAATGTGATTTTTTTTTATAAAGTTTTACATTTTATCAAAGCTTTAAGTTTTTTATTGACAATAAATTATAATTATCTGATGCTCTTGTTTTCTTTCCTTCTCCTACCCTCCCCCATTAAACAGGATAACCCTGGATTTATTGTAAACCGTCTTCTTATACCATATCTAATAGAAGCAATCAGGATGTATGAAAGAGGTAATTATTCTTTTATTTCGCAAAAAGCTAATACTGCCAAACTGGATGTGTGACAGCATTCCTGGAGTTATTCTTAATGTTTATCTTGGAAGGAGAAGGACAGTATCCTCTAATAGGACATTGGATTAGGAGTCACTAACAAACTGGGTGATTTTTGTAGAGTCATTTAAACTCTGTGGGCTTTAATTTTCTCATCTTTGGATTAGATGACCTTTTTTTTCTTTTTGTCTGTGTATTGGCTCCAAGGCAGAAAAGTGGAAAGGGCTAGGTAATGGGGGTTAAGTGACATACCCAGGGTCACATAGCTGGGAAGTGTCTGAGGCCACATTTGAACCTAGGACTTCCCATCTCTCAGCCTAGCTCTCAGTCCACTGAGCCATCTAACTGCACCCAAGATGACTCTCTAAACTTTCATACCCTTGACATCCATTCCACACATAAGGTTTTGGTGTGATCATCCTTCATAAGTGCTCCACTTCTGTGATAAAGAACACTAAGATTTCTCTTGTTGACTACACTATCTCTCTCCTTCTCACTCTTCTTAAACATTCTTTATATCATGATGAGCTCCATTCTCTGCCTCTCTTCTCCCAGTTCCTTTCTTCTGCTTTTGCCTCAATTCTCTTCCTTCACAGTGTTTACCCTTGATCAACTTAGCCATATAATATTTTAAAATTTATTTTTATTTATTCCATTAAATATTTCCCAATTCCATGTAAAATTTTTTACAGCTATCATTTTTTAAACTTTTCAGTTCTAAATTTTTCCTGCCCTCCTGACCCTCCTCTTTCCTGGACAAGACAAGCATTTTGATATCAATTATACAGATGAAGCCATGGAAAAACATTTCCATATTAGCCATATTGCCAAAAAAACACAAACAAAATAAAACAATAGAAACAAAGGAAGTTAAAAAAATATGCTTCAGTCTGTACTGAGTCCATCAGTTGTCTAGAGATGGACAGCATTTTTTCATCATGGGTCCTTTGGAATTGTCTTAGATCATTGTCTTGATCGGAGTAGTTAAATCTTTCACAAATAATCATCTTTATGATATTGTCATAACTGTATATAATGTTCTGCTCACTTCACTTTGTAGGAGTTCATAGAAGTCTTTACAGGTTTTTCTAAAAACATCCTGTTCATCATTTCTTATAGCATAATAGTATTCCATAACAGTCATGTAACATGTAATTTGTTCAGCCATCCCCAAATGATAGACATCCTCTTGATTTCTAATTCTTTGCCATCATATATATCCTATTTTTCTAATTCTTTGCCATCATATATATCCTATAAATATCCTTGTACAAATAGGTCTTTTTCCTTTTTCTTTGATTTCTTTGGGATACAGACATAGCATTGGGTCTGGATCAAAAGGTATACACAGTTTTATAGCCCTTTCAGCATACTTCCAAATTGTTCTCTGGAATGGTTGGATCAGTTCACCACTGCCAACATGTTAGTGTCTTGATTATTTCCACACACCTTTCCACATTTGTAACAATTTTGTTACTATTTTTTAGCTTTATAAAATAATTCCTTGGCATCATGATTGGTATGACACTGAATAAGTAAATTAATTTAGGATTTTTTTTTGTTATTATGGCTTAGCCTACCCATGACCATTGCATATATCTCTAGTTATTTAGATCTCTGTCTTTATGTGTGTTTTAAATGGAATTTTTCTATCTCTTGCTATTAGGTTTGGTTGGTAGTATATAGAAATGCTGATGATTGATGTGGATTTATTTTATGTGCTACAACTTTGCTAAAGTTGTCAGTTTTTTAATTTTTTTTGTTGTTGTTGATTCTCTAGGGTTCTCTGAAATATATCATCATATCATCTGCAAAGAGTGATAGTTTCTGGCTTTTTTATTCAATTTCTTTTTTCTGTTTTATTGCTATAGCTAGCATTTCTAGTATAATATTGAATAATAGTGATAATAGATGTCTTTACTTCACCTCTGATCTTTTTGGAAGAAGACTAGAGTGTACATCTCACTTCACACATTTGCTAATCATGTGACCTCAGGTAGTAAGTCAATTAATCTCTCAAAATCTCAGTTTTCTCTTCTGGAAAATGGTGCTATGATAATAGAAGTCATCACACAAGCTTTAGAGAAGTATGTATGTAAAGTGCTTTATTGCCCTTAAAAGTTATAATATCAGAGGTTCTTAACAAGAAGTCCATAGATAGATTTCAGGGTTCCATGAACTTTAATGGAGGGAAAATGCATCTTTATTTAAATAAAACTGATTTCTTTTGAAATTCTAAGAATTTTATTTAATACATTTAAAAACATTCTGAGAAAGACTTCAACTGCCAAAGGCATCCATGACATAAAAAAGGTTAAGAACTCCTGATTTATATTACTCTCAACTATTATTTTCATTTCCCACTTTTTAGCCTTTGCATGGGTGACTTTCCATGTCTTCAGTGTTCTCTCTCTCACATTATCTTTAAATTCTTTTCATAACCAGCTTAGGTGCCACTGCCTCTATGAAGCCTTTCCACAACTCCCAGTTGCTAATGTTCTTTCCCTTGGGAAATTACTACAAAATCATTGATACATTGTCTTCTTCTGTGTGTAAGTTGTATCCCTCCAGGACAAAATAAGCTCATGGAGGTTTTGCTTGGTATCCCTAGTGCCTAGCACTGTGGCCAGCACATGGTAGGCCCATAATAAATGCTTCCTGAACGAGAAGTTCTCCCACCTGAATATTCCATGGGGTTCCACGGATTCTCCATCTGTGCTCTGCAGATAGATCATAGCTGTGCCACCATCTTCTTGTCAATGGCCCATTTGGTCCAGAGAAGTTTCTTGCATCACTCTTTGCAGATCGAGAAAATAGGGAAGTGTACTTAGTTGATCCTTAACTTACCTACCAGGGAAATAGACAGCTTTGGGGGAAATCACCCAGAGGGAAATGAAATGCTTCCTCCCACTTGTCCATCCCTCCCCCAGTTCTGGGAAGATAACTATCATGTTGCTTCAAAGGCAAACATGCTTTAATTCGACTGGATAAAAAGCAGCATAATTGTTTTCAATTACTCCATTCACAATTGCCTGCTCCTGAGAATGTCACTTTTGAAACAAAACATTTTCAACTGGCACTTCCTGAGAGATGAAAGCACGTTTGCTTTTATGAAAATCTTTTTAAAATATCAAAACTTTTCCCCCTGTTTTCTGGAAGCAATTGCTTCACTTTCCCTCCAAGATCAAACCAACATTTCTGTTTATCCATCAACAAATATACCTAATTACTCCTCAAAGGGAGTGAGAAGCAATTTGCGCTGTCTTGAAAGACAGTTTCTTTCAATAAAAATGCTCTATTTTTGAATAAAGCATGTGGGTGATCTACCCCTTAATAGCTTTATTCTCACCGCAATATTCTGTCACTTAAAAACATTTTTAGAGATAGTGTGTCTGAGTGTAAGTCATGAGAATTTGTTCCTTTCTTCCCTATTTCCCCTTCCATCTCTCTCTTGCTTGCTCTCTTTCAGTTTCTGTTTTTCTTTTCTTTCTTTCTCTGCCTTTCATTTGCTCAGTCCCCCTCCTTCTCTCTCTAATAATATGTATATCTATATTTTTCTCTCCCCCACTTTTCCCCCTCCTTTCTCCTTTCCTCTCTCTTTATAACCATATTTCTCTCTCTGTCTCTCTCTGTCTCTCTCTTTCTCTCTCTCTCACACACACATACACACACACACACACACACACACACACACACACACACAATCTTTTTTTTTTTTTTAATGAGAACAAATACTCCCTATTTTCCCAGAAACAAAGAGGATAGATAGTATGTTCCCATAAGAAATGTCTAACAAACTTCTACTTCAGAAAGGCTACTGGAGAAGGATCAGACCTTTCCAAGGAATTTAGTCCTTTAAGATGTAATAATGGAGACCTAATGCAAGAATCTCTCTGTTAGAAAGCATTTATTCCAGAAGTTCTTTTATAAATATATATAAAATGTTGTGTGTGTGTGTGTGTGTATGTACATATCTCATAGACCTCTGCGGCAGTCTGGTGAAGTCCATAGACTAATCCTCAGAATAATGTTTTTAAATGCATAAAATAAAGTACAGAGGATACAAAGGAAATCTTTAAAAATCTGAGACCTCAAGTCCCTAGCCCTCCTTTTGCAGATATACAAAGTTGGGCTTGGTCAAGTTTCCTGAGGCCTATTTGGCTAAGTCTGGATTCAGAACCTACACCTTCAGCCTCCCAGTTCACCAGGCTTGGTTTCTCTTCTTGCCATTTTCACCAGCCTGAGATGCTGCTGCGGGGAGCCACAGCCTCTGCTTCCACACTGTGCCTGGATAAAGAGGCAGCATGTGGCAGGAGTGCTGGACTGGCTGCCTTCCAGAAACTCATCCTTGTTTTACTCTTGATGTTAAGTAATTGTTCATGCCAGCTCTGATGTTTGTGGTGGGTCCTTCTTTCTCAGCCATGGAGGAGGGTGGAACAGTGCACCCACAATGACAGCAGAATTTCACTGGGGTCTGGAGCCTGATGTACATCAGCAGGCCAAATGCACGGCCCATCTTTTGTAGGCTTTTGTCAGGCTTTGTAGCTTCTCTGCTCAGTGCTGCCTGCCTGGAAAGTGGAGCTAACCTGACAGAGTATGTATTCATTTCGTTTTTTTGTGGCACTCTTGCACCAAAAGTGGCCAGCGCACAGGAACTCACGGGTGTCTTAGTTGTATCTCAAGAATTTTGGTTTCTATTCATGAGTTATTGACTTGGAAGATTTTGCTAGGTGTATTCTGTTTGCCACTCTCAGAGTCGCCTCTGGGATTCTTTATTATATCCATGACCCAGGGACTTTCATCAGAAAAAAAGAACTTTCAAGGAGAGGAAACTTTCTCTATCAGTGCCAGTTGAAATCTCTGCCATTTTAGCCTTAGAGTTAACTCGGGGGACACTGAAAGGTTGCCTTGCCCCAGGATCCTAATCCTGGCAGGTATCAAAGGCAGGATTTGAAACCAGATCACCCTGACTCTAAAACTAACTTTCAACTATATCATATTGCTTCTTAGTAGTATCTTTAAATATGACTTCTGACTCCAATTCAAAGAAAAGGGACAATTTTCTGTCTTTCCCAAATCAGACCTATTTGAGCCACATATTAGGAGTAGAAAATGAGTAAGATGAGACACCATCAAATTCAGTATTAAATCATGGAATAGTTTTAATTTCTAAATGTGACTTTGGCTGGTAGCTATCAAGAGCTTTGGTGGTGGGAATGTATAGGGTGATGTTAGCTTGGCTAGTTTCTGGCATTAAACTTGTCTGTAGTACACAGAGAGCTGAGCCTGGAATCAGAAAGACCTGAGTTCAAATGTGTCCTTGGACATATTCTATCTGTGTGACCTCAGGCAAGTTACTTAGCCCCCATTGCCTAGCCCTTACAGCTCTTCTGCCTTGAAATCAATCCACAACATTGATTCTAAGATGGAAGGTAAGGGGTTTTTGTTCTTTTTTAAGGTTTTAAAGGTTCACCAGTTTTTAAACGGTGCCATCTTTGAGTTCCTATGGCATTTCCTCGGGTCTCTATGTGTTTATGTGATTTCTTTCTTTCTTGTTTTTTTTTAAACCCTTACCTTCCGTCTTGGAGTCAGTACTGTGTATTGGCTCCAAAGCAGTAGAGTGGTAAGAGCTAGGCAATGTGGGTTCAGTGACTTGCCTAGGGTCACACAGCTGGGAAGTGTCTGAGGCTAGATTTGAACCTAGGACCTCCCATCTCTAGGCCTGGCTCTCAATCCACAGAGCTACCCAACTGCCCCCTGTTTATGTGATTTTTGTAGAGGTTAGTGTACAGCCCTATCCCTCTTTGTTTCCACTTCTCAGGGGAGCTCAAATCTCTTCATTTCTGTGGAATCTCAACCCTTCTTTTATTCTAACTGGCTCTGATTTTTGAGGGCAACTTCTTTGGAGTTTTAAACACTTTTCCACTTGTGAGATTCTTGCATTTGGTCTCCATTCTAACATCTTAAAGGACTAAATTCCTTCTCCTGTAGCCTTTCTGAAGTAGAAGTTTTGTTAGACATTTTTCATGGGCACTTACTATCTATCCTCTTTGTTTTGGGGAAAATAGGAAGGATTTGTTCTCACTAAAAAAAAGATTTCTTGGGACCCAAAGCCAAAAGAGTAAAAGTACAACTCTTTTTTTTTTAATCAACTTTTTTCAATTACTTAACACATTATTATTTTTTTTAATACCACACTTTCCTCTTAGAGTCAGTACTGTGTATTGGTTAAAAGAGTGGGTTAAGTGAGTTGGCCAGGGTCACATGGCTGGGAAGTGTCTGAGGCCAAATTTGAACCCAGGACTTCCCATCTCTAGGCCTGATCACTGAGCCATCAAGTTGCTGTGCCCCTCCCCACCCCATTTAACACATTATTAAAGCTTATTATCAATGAGAGCTTCTTCACCAAAGTGATTTCTATAATTCATTTTCACATTTTTTATTTTATTTTTATTTTACATTTTTTATAAAAGAGATCCTAGATTAATGGTTACCCCCTTTTTTGCAAAACCAAGATGAGAATTTAAATTTGAAAAATTCTGTTGAGAAATTCTTTTAAAAATGAAGAAATTAAAAAACCCAGTGTCCTTTAAATATGAGTAATGTAGGTTTTTACAGTAAGTAAATTACTTTTTTAATGGGGAAGATCCATAACTGCATAGAGCTAATTTAGGAGTCTTGTTTAACCATGTAAAGGGTCATAATGCATTCCAATCATTTATCATGGCTGTAAGACTTTGAGCATGATGCATTCTGTGTCCTGTTACTTCTCTGGTTTGGGTCTTCAGGGTAAAATCTCAAACACACCAAGAGTCCCAAGTCTTTTTCAACAAGTTATAGCAGGTGGGGTGAGAGGGGTGGGGCCAGCTGATTTGCACAGTGGATTGAGTGCCAAGTCTGGAGACGGGAGGCCCAGGGTTCAAATTTGGCCACAGACATTTATCCTACCTTTAACTTAATGCCAATTGCCTAAACCTTGCTGCTCTTCTGTCTCACTGTCAGAAGGTAAGTTTTTTTTTTCCCTTTAAAGTTAAAGCAGCTGAATCACAGAATTATATAACTTCAAGAGATCTTGTTTGGCTTCTTCATTTTGCACAGGAAAAAAATCCTGCATCAAGAGGTGGAGGATGTGGTTCAAGGCTCGACTCTACTACTTAACCATGTGATCTTGACTAGCAAATCACTTTCTATCTCTGGGCCTTAGTTTCCTCATCTATATAATGAAATAGTTGTATCGGATGGTATTTGAGGTCTCTTTCAGATCTAATACTATAATTTTATTCCCTCTTTAAGAGGAGGGAATCCCACCGCTAATTTATGGTGGAACCTGACACCAATATAGGCTTCTTTTTGTGACATCATCTTGCCTAACCTTTTGGGGTAAAGTAATGGTAGAGAAGTGGTAATAACTGATGGGGAACCTTTTTCTTTTTCTAGGGGATGCATCAAAAGAAGATATTGATATAGCCATGAAGTTGGGAGCTGGTTACCCCATGGGCCCATTTGAACTCCTGGACTACGTTGGGTTAGATACCACAAAGTTCATCTTGGATGGTAAGAAGTCACCAATTTTCCCCTTTTTTCCCTTCCTGGGGGAGGTGATTTCTTGGTGTGAACTATAGTCTACTTAATAACAACAAAGACTTTTTTTTTTTAAGTCTAAAATGATGGAGCAACTAGATGGCTCAGTGGATAGAGTCAGACCTGGAGATCTAGCTTTAAACATTTCCTATAAGATATATGCCCTGGGGAAATCACTTAATTCCAATTGCCCACCCCTTACTGCTCTTCTGTTTTGGCACCAATACTTAGTACTAATTCTAAAACAGAAGGTAAGGATTAAAAAAAAACAAAACACATTTTAATAAACTTTTAAAACCTGAAATATAAGGCATTTGAGTAACCAGTAGTATTGAAGTACATTTCTGTCCCCTTTTCACCATGTTTCAGCTCAAGAGAGAAACAAAGAAGTACCAAGAGAGAAGAAAGTGTTCCTATGATTGTCCATCATCTCTCTTTAAAATATACACCCCCTTTTATGGGGTGAGTCTAGTAGCCCCAGTAAAATGGTCTATCATAGTCATGCTTAGAGCCCTGACTACTACAAAATGAGACTGAGAAAGAATGGAGAAGAGGCGACTTAGATATTTGACTTGGAGATCGAGTCTCCTGGCATATGACATTTTGTTAGCGACAAATTCAGTGTTTTGAACACATACATAAGATGGAGGGGCAACTAGGTGGCTCAGTGGATAGAGAGTCAGTCTTAGAAACAGGAGGTACTGGGTTCAAATCTAGCTTTAGACACTTCTAGCTGTGTGATTCTGGGCAAGTCACTTAACTTAGTTGTCTTAATCAGAAGTTACTCTGATACCTAGTATCAATTCTAAGATAGAAGATAAGGGTTTAAAAAAAAAGAATATAGATGATGGAAGAAATATAGATCAATTAGTGAGAGGACTTTTAATCAAACTTTTCCTACTGGTCTCCTTAACCAAAGAGGATAGATAGAGATCTAGCTATATAGAAACAGCCAAACCATTAAATGTAAGAATTCTGTTTTATGTTCAGATATCTTTATCAATCTTAAGTCTAACAAGTGATTGAAAAATAAAATAAAATAAAATAGGGAGGCTTCTGAAAAAAAAAAGACTCTAGAGGGAAGGTTAATATCTGCTTGCCTCTTTTGGGTTTATTTAATTTACTTATTGTTTTATTTTGTATTTGTTTGTTTTATTTTTATTGTTTTATTCACCCCTTTGTGAGTAGAAAATAAAATAAAATAAATAACCAGCATGGTGGCTATTCTGACAGTGTTTTAAACAACATTATGTAACTTTCTAGTGAGAGAGGGAGGAAAGGAATTTTGGGCGTGATTCTTTATATAATCATTGGTACCCATGTGTAAGATTTTTGGTCTAGTACCATTTCTTTCTGGAAAGTCTAAGATGCAGCCTCCCATTTGTTTGTATAACAGCCATGGTGTTTGAATTTTTGCTCTTACTCAAAGAACCATCTTTCTATCCAGATTGGAAAAGCACCCTTCCATCCTAGTCTCAGATATCAACCCACACTCTAGATTTATCATATAGTAATGGCAAGGACGATTTTCAATGGTAGGCTTTATATTGCTTCTCTTCTTCTCGATAGGATGGCATAAAATGGATTCGAAAAACCCATTATTCCAACCCAGCCAAATGCTTCGTAAACTGGTGGAAGACAACAAGTTGGGCAGGAAGACGGGAGAAGGATTTTACAAATACAAGTGATCCCTTCGATCTCTCGAGTGGGAGGAAGACTGTCAGCAGGTACCAGTAGGCCATCTCAAGAGTCCGGTGGGAATGCTGTTTGGTTAGAAGTTCCTTCACTCAGCCAAGCCTTATCTCTGCAGTTTGATTCTTACCTGTCTGAAGTTAATTATTTTGCACTCATTAATGTAATAACAAATTTCTCCATTTGAGAACTAATTTTTTTTAGGCTGTTCCTTTCTATTTTTCTATACGCTTTATGCCCTTTGTGCCTTGGTGCAAGTGATGCCTTGGAATCTATTCATTTTCTTGCAAAATCATGTACTTAAAAAGAAAGTGACACCAAAAAGAATGTCCTCTCCTTTTGGGGGGGGTGCATGTACCATCGGTATCTTGTGTGCTATTTTTTTAAGAAAAGCAATGCTCACTCTCATCCAGCAGGTGGCAATGGGTACTTGGCCTTTTAGGAGACCATGTACAATGACTTTGTAAATGACTTTACCTGCTCTCTAACCTCTCCATGTTCCTAGCATCCTTTCAGTCAATCCGACTCAACATTGAAGAGTATTCACTATTATAATTCAGAAGAAAGACAATCTGGTGAGCTTCCATTTAATGGAGAATCCATATTATTTCAAGGGATTGCCTAATTATTCATTTTATTCCTCCAGCTCTTTTGGAAGTCACTGTACAGATTGGATATAATTAAAATGGGTACTTGTTTTTGCTTTTCAATTTCATAAGCTCAAATGATGTTAAAAGCACAGTGTGGTACTTTAAGACGAATTTTCTGTGCTTGAATTAATTTCTCGCCCCCCCTCCCCCCGAATTAGCATGAGGGAGGGGTTTGAGGCAGAAGAAATAATCCTGGTCTAAATTTTTGGAGGTTCCTTTTCCCCCTGTTAATGGTACAGTATAAAAGAAATCTCTGACTATTTAAGATGTGGTCATAATGATATCAGTTTCACTGAGTTAAAAGAATCTAGGCTTCTTTTAATCATTGTTTGAAAAGGTATCTTCAGAGATAGAGTCATGGGGTGCCAGGATTGGAAAGGACCTCAGACATTGCCTAGTCCAACCCCTCAGTTTTCAAGTGGGGAAACCAGGACCCAGAAAGCTTAAGTGATTGACCAAGGTCACACATCTGAGCTGGGAATTAAACCTCCCTAGTAGTAGGGAGCAAGATAAAATACTGGAAGAAAACTGGAAGAAAAAAACAACTCTCAAGGCTAGAGCTAGAATTTTTTCCTCAAAAGCCCCTGTTGGATTACATATTGGGTTAAAATGTCAATACTAGGGAAATGGGAGAGAGGAAAGGAGCTTTTTTCTCTATTTGCACATTAGCAAAAAAGAAAATCTTTCAAATAAAACTAAAATGAGCAGTGCCTATGTTTTTATGCACACATCGATCTTCATCGTATATGGGTATATGTATATGTATATCATTTGATAAATGTGGACTCAGAAAGTCTAAATAAAAATCGAGGCTTCTCTGAACATTTTTATAAAACGTTTCCTAAGAAAACAAAGGAAGCACCTGTATAGCAGCCCCTATTTCCATTAAATAAAGGTTAACCATGTGGTCTAACAACTCTGGTCTCTTGGTTTTATTTCAGGCTGGCTCTTGACCTTTTTCCTCAATTCTTGGGCAGAGGAATGTGCTTTTTCCTCCCCTTCAAAGGGATTAGTGGAGGGCTTCTGGGTCTTACTGTCTCAGCTTAGTCACCAAAGGATATGGTGCCCTGCCCTGGATACTGAAGGGCTTTTCATGATTGCTGAAGGCCAGGAAAGGGGCAGCTTAGGAATCTAAGAGCCAGGCTCTGGAGACTTAGGCTCTGCCTGAAATGTGAGAGTGTGGGAGGGGTCATGTTGACCTTTTATCTGGCTGAGGAAAAATGCAAGGCTTGGGTTCAAGAAAGGATCAAACTCCTAGAATCCCCTTCTTTGTAATATTTTATTCACAAAATCACAGCTCTAGAGGTGGAGGGAAATGTAGAGGATGGCTAGTATAGCACCCTTGTTTGATGAGGAAACTAAGGCTTGAAAATTGAAGGGATTTGTCACATAGCTAGTGTCAGAGGTAGGATTTGAACCAGCTCCTTTGATTAGAACTATTAAGGCAGCTGGGTGGCAAAGTGGATAGAACATTAGGCCCAGAGTCAGGTAGATCAGAATTCAAATCTGGTCTCAGGCACTTACTGGTTGGGTGACTTTGGGCTAGTCACTTAATCCTGTTTGCCTCAGTTTCTCATCTGTAAAATGAGCTGGAAAAGGACATGGCAAACCACTCCAGTATCTTTGCCAAAAAAAACCCAAGCAACTGAACAAAAACATAACACACTATCCATTGCACCACAAACCTCTTCATATACTTTTCCACATGTGACAAACATGAAATTTTGACTTTAAGAGGCTGTCTTTGACAAATCACATGTCTTTTTTCCATCCATACATCTTAATAAAAGAAAATCAGTTCTGGATGTTCTTTTTCATTTCTGGGTTTCTCTTATTGTTCTCTTACCCATAATCTCTTGGTCTCCTTTTCTGATTCTGTCTGTCATGCCCATTGACCTGGGGCTCTGTCTTGGACCATTTATCTTCCTTCACTCTACACCATGTGCCAATGATTCAGATGATTCCCAGCTCTCTCTCTCTCTCTCTCTCTCTCTCTCTCTCTCTCTCCCCCACCCTCTCAACAGAGAGACAGATAGCCAGACAGATGATGTTTCTATAAGCATGTGTTTGTGTGTGTGTCTAGCCCTTGTCTTTTTTCCTGGGCTTTAGTCACATATCTCTAACTACTACTTGGACTCTCAAAATGGATGCCCCATAGACATCTCAAACTCAGTATGTCTCATACAAAATTCATTATTCTTCCCTGAAACCTTCTCCACTTGGCAAACAACTTCTATTGTCATCCATGTCCACCATCCAGTACCAAAGGCTCACCACCTTAAGGTCATCCTTGACTGTTCACCCTCACTTATCCCACATACAATTCATCATGAAATCTTTTTGTTTCTACCCCTACAACATCTCTCATATATGTCCCTGTATTTCTACTAATACCACCACAATCCTAATCCAGGCTCTTATCACCTATCACCTGGATTACTGCAATCACATTTTAGCAGACAGTAACTAGTAGATCCCTGTGAGCTGACTCAGTGAGCCTTAAATCTTTCCTTTGCCTTCAGGATCAAATTGCAGGTCAATAAGCCTTAAGTTCCTACTATGCACCAAGCATTGTGCTAAGTGTTAGAGATCAAAATAAAAGCAAAGGACATTCTGTTGTCAAAAAGCTCACAATCTAGTGAAGGAGTCAACCTTTGTACCACATGTGTTTGTGTGTTTTATATATACACACACATATATAATAAATGGAACACAACAGAGAGTGATGGGGAAGGGCTTTCTGTAAAAGGTGGAATTTTAGCTGGGACCCTAAGGAAGCCAGGAAAGCTAGTAGGTGAACATAAGGAGAGGAGAGTATTCCAGATTATTCCAGGTATGGGGAATGGCCATTAAAATGCTTGGAGGGGGGAAATGAAGTGTGGAGAACAGCAAGAAAGCCAGTGTCACAGATCTCAGCATACATGGAGGAGTAAGGTGTAAGACTGGAAGATTAAAAGGGAATCAGGTCATGAAGAATGTTGAATTCCAAACAGTACTTCATATCCAAACAGTATTTCATATTCCTACAGGTTTCAGGGAGCTACTGTCTATTGATTAGGGAAATAATATGGTCATATCTGTTCTTTAGGAAGATTCATTTGACAGCTGTGTAGAGGATGCCCTGGAGGAGGGGATAGACTTGAGACAAGCAGACCTATCACAGGTTATACCACTAGTCCAGATGTGAGGTGATAATGACCCTTGCTAGAGTGGTGGCAGTGTCAGAGGCAAGAAGGGACATATTTGAGAGATGTTGCAAAGGAACCTGGGCAACAGATTGGATGGGAATGCTAAGAAAGTGAGGAGTCTAGGATGATGATTAGGTTCTTTGGGGTGACTGGAAAAGTAGTGGTGTCCTAGACAGTAATTGGGAAGTTCAGAAGAGGGAGTGTATGTATGTATGGGGATGGGTGGGTAATGATGATTTCAGTTTGGGGCATGTTGAATTTAAAATGATTATAAAATTTCCAATTTGGGATATCTGATACATATTTGGAGATTAAAGCCTGGAGGTCAGCAGAGATATTAGGACTGGATAAGAAGATCAAAGAATTATCACCATAGAGATGATCATTGAATCCATGATAGCAAGTGAAATCCTCAAGTGGAATGGAATTGAAGGAGAATCAAAAAGGGCCCAGAGCAAAGTCCCGGGGGACACCCAAAATCAGTGGCCATGACCTGAATGAAGATACAGCAAAGGAAGCTGAGGAGTGGCGAAACAAGTCCAAGAGCAAAGAGAAAGCAATGCAAACAGCCAAGGAATTCAATGAGAAGAAGGCAGTTGGTATATCAAAGGCTGAAGAGAAATCAAGAAGAATGAATATTGGGGAAAGGCCATTGGATTTCTCATTTAAGAGATTGTTCGTAACAAGACAGAAGTTTCCATCAAATAATGAAGTCAGAAGCCATACTACTGAGAGGAAAGAGAGTGGAAAGAAAAGTAATGGGGACACCTATTGTAGATGACCTTCTCAAGGACTTTAGCCACAAAAAGGAGAAAGATGGGATGAATGCTACTGGATAGCAAATGAATTGAGTGAGGGTTTTTTGAGGATGGGGGAAACATGAAAATTGTGGTAAGTAGTAGGCAAGCAGCTAGCAGATGGGGAGCAATTGAAGATAAGGAAGGAACATGGATGATGTGAAGACACAATCTGCTGGAGAAAATAGTATGGATTAAGATCACTTGTGCTTATAGGTGGATTTATCTTGATAAGGAGATGAGTTATGTGAAACGAGTCATGTGAAACAGGTAAAGGAGAGAGAGAGCCAGAAGGCTCCTAGGCAATGTGAAATCAGGAGGAGAGGAGACAAGGGGGTTCTTGGCTAAACAGTCTCACTTATTTTTCAGTGAAATATGAGGGAAAGTTTTCTACTGGGAGGGTGAGGAGGAGGGAGAATCATCAGAGATTTGAAGAGGGATGAAAAGGTTTGGAAGAACTTCTGTGGTGAGCATGATAGTGAGGTAATTAGTGAGGTATAAAAGGATTTGCCTTGCCACAATGTGGGCCAAGTTGAGGTTGTTGTTCAATTGTTTCAGTTGTGTCCCACTCTTCATGACCTTCTTTGGGGTTTTTCTTGGCAGAGATACTACAGTGGTTTTTAATTTCTTTTTCCAGCTCATTTCATAGATAAAGAAATGGAGATAAACAAAGTTAAGTGACTTGCCCAGAACCACATGGCAACAAGTATCTGAGGCCAGACTTGAACTCAGATCTTCCTACCTTCAGGCCTGGTGCTCTATCCACTGTGCTGAACTTGGGCTCTGTAAAATAAATTTGTAATACATCCCATCAGATTGGCCGTGTGATTTTCTCCAGCTATGTTCATCAGTACATGCCTAGGAGTGACATGGGAAGTGAAAAGTGGAGTGGATGGTGGGAATAGTCCAAGGCTGAGACTTAGCAGGGAAATATTGGCAACAAGGGGGCAAAAGAACTCATGTAGCACTAACCTGGCTCACCAAGGGAATGGAGGAAGATGTATCCAGGGCAGAGGTGATGACCTGGCAAAGAAGTGAGAGGCCAAGGGATTGGTGGTCAAGATGTGGACAAAGTATGGGGGATGAAGGCAGAAGGAGAGGTAGAAAGGCAACAGATTACATAATCAAATAAGAACTTTAAAGTTCTCAAATGTAGAAGTATCTCATTTTGTGTGTGTGGCTGAGGTGGAGTGAAGGTGTATGGGTAATTGGAGGGACTGAGAGGTTAGGGCATTTGAGAGAGGATCAGGTATCTATTTTGACATCCCTTTTATGAGACTCGCTGAGGGAAGTAGTTGAGTGTCCTAGAGGTCGAGAGATAACAGCTACTGGGATTTTTATTGGGTAGTACATATGGAGTGAATGAACCTTAAAGAAGAGATTACTGAGCGATGGTTATAGAGGGAGAGCCTGAAAATAGTTATGGGGATCAAATCTGGCCTCGGACACTAGATGTGTGATCCTAGGCAAGTCATTTAACTCCATTTGCCTTAGTTTCCTCATATGGAAAATGTGCTAGAGAAGGAAATAGCAAACTGCTCTTGTATCTTTGCCAAGAAAACCCCAAGTGGGGGTCATGGAGACATGACAGAACACTAATCACAGGGATCAAGAAGCATTCCAACTTGTAATGAGGGGAATGAGTGAAAGTTCAGCCAGTGCTGGGAAGGGGGTTCAGGAGGACTGTGACATCAGAAAGAAGCCAGGTCTCATCTCATGAGGGTCAAGAGATAAAAGGAGCAAGGAAATGCCTTGAGATGAAAGGGAGTTTGTTGTATATGGAACAGGCATTCCAAAGAGCACAGTGGAAGGAGTGGGTGGCTTTAGAGTGGGTCATTTGTGTATGCGTGTGGATGAAAGTGGAGGGAGTGAGGGGTTGGAGGATGAATGGTGACAGCTGAGGATTTAGAGTCACTCAGATGAAGAGGATATGAGTTTGTTAAATCATTTAGGAGTGAGTTTGGGTAGTTATCCAACGCCTATGGGCCATGGCATAGAAAACTCTTCAAAACTGGTCCCTTCTCAGCCTTCTGACGGTTTTCCCAGTTGATTCATTGGTTCAGACTCTATAAACCAGCTTTAGTGATACTGTTTCTCACTTTGAACTTGGCTATCCCTGTTCCTAAAATGTCCTGCCCTCTCACTTTGGCTTCTTTCAAACCTCAGTTCAAGGCCCACCTTTCTGTGGGAGGTCTTTACAGAGCCTTCTTTCTGAGATTACCTTCCATCTGCCCTATATAGCTCTAGGGTGTATCCGATAATTTGCATGTCCTCTCCCCTATAAGAAGGAGTTCTTCAAGGCAGAAATTGTGTTTTGTTGCCTTTTCTTTGGATCTCCATTGATCAGCCCAGTGCCTGGGACACAGTGGGAGCCTAAGAGGTGCCTAGTGACTGCCTGACTCACTTTAAGGGGCTATGGTTTGTGACTGGAGAACATTCCACTGGGCCGTGTCTTTTTCAAGAATTGTCACTCCCTAGACCAGACAACGAGATGCAGAGAAGATGGCAGCCTGCATTGGTAAGAAGAATTCCCTCACCTGGAAGTTCTCTATTTGTCATCTTAGTTCTAGAACTCTGCTCCTCCAGGCCCCCCAGAAGCATCCCAGTCTCCTGCTGCTTTAAAGTATTTGGCTGCCCCTCCTCACTTTCTGCTCCCCCATTCCACCCCCAAAGATGTACTGGAACTCTGCACGTAGGTTATCCAGCTGCCATTCCCAGGCCGTCTGCGCAGAGAGGTGATGTTTGTTCACAAAGCTTCGAGGAAATCTGAACTGTAATGAGATCTCCTTCGGGTACCTGCTCTACACAGCCGTGTCTCTGACCCCAGTGCTGGCTTCTGAGCTAGGGAGAGCACAGAGAGGCATCAGGGCACAGATGGCCAGCCTTACTTCTGTCTCCATGAGATTTGCCCACCTGAAGAGAGTAAAATCTTAGAGTGTGAAAGTGTTCCAGAGTGCTTAAGGTAAAATCATCAAAATAATATAACCAACATTTACATAAAACGTACTATGTGCCAAGTACTGTACTAAGCACTTCACAGTTATCTCATTTGAACCTCACAACAGCTCTGGGAAGCAGGTGCTATTATGATCCCCATTTCACAGATAAGGAGATTGAGGCAAACAGGTTAAGTGATTTGCCCAGGGTCATACAGCTAGTAGTGTCAGAGGCTAAATTTGAATTTGGGTCTCCCTGACTCCAGGTGCAGAGTTCTAGCTGCTGCATCACCGAGCTGTAAAACTTTTGGTACTTTAAGAAACCACTTAAAAAATAAAATTAAAAAAAAGAAAGCATTTTATTTCCTTCTATTTCCTTTTCTGTTTTGTCATGTTAAAACAGGAAAAAAAGGTGTTGTGAGGACAAAGTGAGATAATATTTGTAAAGTGTTTTGCAAACCATTTTTCTTCTTAAAAAATTTTGAAGATCCATGATTAAAGTAACAATAGCTCCATTTTGGCAACTATGCTTAAAAGTTAATGGAAATAAAGATAGATACTGGACTTGTGCTTTTATTTAGAGGACTTCCAGGTGAGGGAATTCTATTTACCAATGCAGGCTGGCACCTTCTCTGCAACTAGTAGTCTGATTTAGAGTGATCTAGAGCACGAAGAGATTATGTGATTTGCCCAGGGACACACAGCTAAGAGAGGTTTAAAAAAGGGATCCTGAACCCAAATCTTCTTGGCTTATAAAGCAAGCCATCTATCCACTATGCAGTGCTCCCTTTCTTTCAGACACTAAGACTTGTGGAATTCCCATGACTTTGGCTTAGGATGTGTGTGGAGAGCAGGGATGAAACAGTATCTGCAATTTACTGAAGAGGGCAGGCAAGTCAGCCTAGCTGGACCAGCAAGGCGCCTTGAGGGAGAGACAGGAGGCAGCAGCATAAGCCAGCCAAGTTGAATAAACCCTACCTCCATTGGTATAAATCCTTGACCATCATCTCTCTTCCTTCAGACCTATGACCCTGACTCCCAGAGCCTTGGGAATAGCAATCCCCATCCCTACCAAGGCTGCCAGATCTACGTCCAGTTGATAACTGATTCACTGTTGTATTCTTTTGACAATGAGCTCCTGTAGTTCCTTTAAAATAGGGTGGGTGCAACTCTTTTTTTAAAAATTGGCTTAATGTGTAACTAGGAGAAAATATTCAAAATAAAAATAATTTCAAAAATAAATAAATAAAAATTGGCTTACACAATGCTTGTCAGATTAACATCCTCTTCACTTAATGAGGTATGCCTGAATTCTCTTCACACATTATGAATGGGCGCTTTTGGACTAAGGTATTATGGCCTACATTCACTGGTTCCCAAATTTTTTTGGCCTACCGCTCCCTGTCCAGAAAAAAATATTACTTAGCCCCCTGGAAATTAATTTTTTTTAAAGTTTAATAGCCATTAATAGGAAAGATAAATGCACCTGTGGCCATCACCGCTTCTCTGGATCTCTGCAGCACCCACCAGGGGGCAGTGGCACCCACTTTGGAAATCACTGGTCTACAACTTAGAAGACAAGACGAGTTCATTTTCCCATCTTGCTTGGCCCTATTTATAATTGTCTTACAGTTAAAACTATCCCTTTACCTATCCTTCCTAAGATGCGGTTAAGTCCTATCAATGAGATCAGCCAAACCAGTAAGTTCAAAATGGCCTGGAGTCAGGAAGACCTGAGTTCAAATCTGGCCTCAGACACTTCCTAGCTGTGTGACCCTGGGCAAGTCACTTAGCCCTGCTTCCTTCTGTTTCCTTATCTGTAAAATGGGCTAGAGAAGGCAATGACAAACTGTTCAAGTGTCTTTGCCAAGAAAACCCCAAATGTTGTCATAAAGAGTCAGATATGACTTGAAATGACTAAACAACAAAAATTGAAAGTAACTGATCTACTTTCATGCAGTCAAAGGTGACCACAGCTTTCTCTTGATTCATACAAAGAGGTCAAGGTAGAGGAAAGGCTATGTTGGGAGAAAAGTAGCCAGTATGGTCTTAGAAGAGAGAGTTGCACTACTGAATATGAGCAAATCCACCATAGAGCCTTAGATCCACTGATTTTGGATAGTTATTGGAAGATTCCATCAGGAAGAAACATAGCTTGGCCACAATCCAAGCGGGTATCCTTGGAGAAAATAACCTGAGAAGAAGGCTCATAAATGCCTTTGCCTTCAATATAAAAAGCCACTTGGTTCAGAAACGGCTGTTTTGGAAGACCACGAGAAAGACGGACTTTGGAAGTCACTGTATGGGGAGGAAGGTATTTTGGAAACCCAATTTTCCACTTGGATCAAAACTTCTCAGCAGAGATGTGAAGGCCTTCAGGCTTGGGTCTTACCATTTGGGAAAAAGTGAAGGTACATAGAGAGTATTTCTTTTTTTCTGCCGTATTTATTCATAATAAGAACTTTTCATATGTTTTCCCTTTTTTAAATTTATATTTTCATTTAAAAACAAATTGAAATCTACCTTCTCTCCTTCCGTTTGAGAAAACAACAGATTTTTTGCTGCAACCACATATAGAGAAGCAAAGCAAATCCCCTGATTGGCCATGTCCACACAAGTTACTAATTTATCTGTTTTCCTTCCCCAGGAAAGTTAGGGAATCAAACAATTAACTATTTTTAAAGTGTTACCGTGTGCTGTGAACTGGAAAATTATGGTCTATATGTGCCCTGGAACCTGTGTCTCATAGGTACAGTTTCATGTGATCTTTTCTAGTCTAATTGACTTCCTCAGTTGTTGGCAGAACACTACATTTCATATCTCATCCCTCTATCTTGGCCTTGGTGGCTCCCTGTGTTTGGAATGCCCCTCTTCACTTTGCCTCAGAATTAGAGCTATCTTCTTTTTGAGTTACTCTGCATAATTTTGTACATCCTTTGATTTACTAACAGGTAAATATGTTGTATCTCCTCTTCCCAGTAGAATGTAAGCTTCTTTAGGGCAGGGATTTTTCATATTCTTGGGATTAAGTAGTTGCTTAAAAAGTGTTTGCTAAATTGGATCCATCCATTTGCTAACTATCCCATTGATTCAGTACTCTCTTAGTCTTCATTACAACAAAACTCTTTTAATACACACACACAAAATACATATACACATATTTTTATTTTTTCTTAGATTAAGTGACTTACCCAGCTATTAAGTTTTTGAGGTATAACTTGAACTCAGGTCTTCCAATGCCTGTGTTTGGTCATGGAGGGGGTAGATTTTAGTTCTCCTAACTAGGGGTTCAGAAAAGGTCAGAACCCAATAAGAATCTTAAAGTTGAGACCAGAATAAACCTAAAAGGAACCACGATGTTCCAAGATAGGACAAGGGAAATGATACAGCCAGATAGAAACCCTCGTGGGGATAGAGATAGGTATAGGACCTGTGATTTTATTGATATGGGAAACCCCCAGGTATAGAAATTCCTTCTACCAGTTCAGGTCAGCAATTTCTCTGCCCCGATTCTAAATATACCGGCAGACACACATACATTTATAAATTCAGAAGGGACCTCAGCACATGTGTCAAGGTTCAAAAGAATGCCAACAGCCCTTGCCCTTGAAATAGTTCTTCTTTCAAAGCAAGCCCAAGTTCAGCTGTTCACCCTGGCAGATTATTCTAGAGTCCTATTGCAGTGTAGGTAATGGTATTTTTAAACCTTATTTCAATTTTACCACTCCAATTCAGTGAACTGTGAAGAAACGATATTTTCAGTGAATTTCAGTTCCTTGAGGATACTACTTTAACTTTGTAGCTCAGTGGCTAGTACAGTAACTAACCCTTTAAACTGTAAACAGACACTTTAAAACTCTTTAAACATTAGACCCTTTAAAAAAGACTTGTTTAATTTCTTTAAAATGTTTATGACCTATATAGATCTCAAGGTTACTAACTGTAAAAAGTTTTGGCCAATGAACTGTAATTACTTTAGGATGCCTTTGTTACCTCACTCTATTTCCTAATATTCTGGAATGAAAGAACATAGACAGCATTGAATAAAATCCATGTTTCTCCTAAATTCATGTTAGAAGACAAACCAATTTAAAACATGAGAGTGGGTGCAGAAAGTGAGCAGAGCAAACCATCAATATTAGTTTGTCAACTAACTATTCCACGATTGCTGCAAAGTACAAGGTAGTACGGCCTAGAGAGAAGTGAGCTGGTTTAAGATTGAGAAGATCTTCTTTTGTGACCTTGGGCAAGTCCCTGAATCACTCTGGTACTCAGTTTTTCATTTATAAAATGGGAGCATCAGACTAGATGGCCTCTAAGATCCCATCCTTAGAAAACCTCACTGGATAATTCCCATTTTTCTGAATATTGTTCTTTGTTTCTTTGTGGCCAGACTTCTTGAAAAGCCTGTCTACAGTAGGTGCCTCCAACTTTTTTCCTCTTACTCTCTTCTTAATTTCTTAAAATCTGACTTCCAACCTCATCATTGCACCAAAATTACTCACTCCTGTGAGAACCTATTTTTCATATGCTATACTAATGTTTGTATATTAGAGAAAATTACTGTGTATTCCTGTGTCTTGGATCTGGGTCAGAGATACCATCCAGTCTGCTGCTTTTGCATTTTCTTTGTCTTTGGGAATCCCAAGGAATGTCTTCCTTTTTAACAGAATTTGGTTAATAATTGAATGGGACAAGGGTTCTTTTCCAGTGAACTGGGGAGAGGTGGATAGGTTTATGGATCACTTCTTAATGAGCTCTCACCAATTAAATTAGATAGGGGAAAGATGTTCTGAGATGGTCATTAGATGTCTTGAGAGGGTCAAAGGAGACGTTGAATAATGAGCTCCTAAAAATCTATTTATTATCCATCCCGGATCTTCTCTGATTCCTGAGAGAGCCCTGGAGACCTATATCACTTTATTAGTTATGATGCTGGCCTAACCTATGATATGATCAATAAGCTTACAGTCTTATCCCCAAATCAGTGTCTCAAGATCATTTTAATTGTGACACTTGAAAGTTACCAATGATCTCTTAGTTGCCAAATCAAATGGCCTTTTCCCGGTCATCATTCTCCTTGACCTTTCTGTAGCCTTGATGGCCTTATTCTCCTTGCTGCCCCCTTCTCTTTAGGTTTTCAGAGCACCACTTCTCTCCTGGCTCTCCTACCCTTCAGACTGCTCCTTCTCAGTTTCCTTTGCTAGCTTTTCATCCAAGTCATCTCTTCTAACTGTAGGTGTTCCCCAAGCTTCTCTCCTGGGTCTTCTTCTCTTCTCCTTTGATACTGCTTCCCTTGGTGATCTCATCCGTTCTCAAGTATTTAATTGGTATCTTGATGTAGATGATTCTCCATTCTATGTATCCTGGCCTTGCCTCTCTGCTGACTTCTGATCTCCCACCAGAAGTCACCCAGTAGACATCTTTAAACTTAATATATCCAAATCAGAACTCTTTATCTTTCCCCTTAAACTCTCCCCACCTCCTACTTTCTCTAGTATTGTAGAGGGCAATACCATTCTCCCAGACACTCTGGCTCATAATCATCCTCAAATTTTTGCAATTCTCATCCCACCCTCTCCCCTATCTAATCTGTTGCCCAAGTCTATTGATCTCATCTTTGCATCATCCCTCCAATTCGTCCCTTTCTCTCCTCAGACATTATCACTACCCTGGTCCAGACTCTGGGTCAGCCTGTCACAAGTCTCTCTTTATTCCAATCCATCTTACAGCAACAAAATGATTTTCTTAAAAGTACAAGTCAGACCATGTCTCCTCCTACTCAGTAAATTCCGGTGGCTGCCTATTAGCTTTAGGATCAAATATAAAATCCTCTGTTTAGCATTCAAAGCCATCACCTTTCTAATTTTCTTATACCATACTTTTCTCTGAATATTCTTTGGCCCATTGTCACTGTCTCCTTGTTGGTCCACTTCATCTCTCCTCTCCAAACATTTTTTTTATCCTTTATCTTCTGTCCTAGAATTGATACAAAGTATTAATTCCAAGGCAGAAGAGTAGGAAGGGCTAGGCAGTGGGGGTTAAGTGACCTGCCCAGGGTCACACAGCTCAGAAGTGCTTGAGGCCATATTTGAACCCAGATCCTTCTGACTCCATGCCTGACTCTCTATCCCCTGTGCAGCCTAGCTGCCCCTGTTTATTGTCTTCCCTTGTATCTCTAGCTCTTAGCAAAATGCTTTGCATTTGTTGTTGTTGTTCAGTAGTTTCAATCATATCTGACTCTTTGTGCCCATCTTGGATTTTCTTGGCAAAAATACCAGAGTGGTTTGACATTTCTTCCTTCAGTTCATTTTATAAAGGAAGAAACTAAGGCAAACCGAGTTAGATGACTTGCCCACAGTCACACAGCTAGGAAGTGTCTTAAGGTCAGATTTGAATTCAGAAAGATGAGTCTTCCTAACTCCAGACCTGGTACTCTATCCACTATGCCACCCTCTCCTGACATTTTCTTATGCTGTTTCCCATGCCTGGAATGTTCTCCCTCCTTATCTTCATCTGCTGGCTTCCCTGATTTCCATCAAGTGTCAATTTAAACCCCATCTTTGACAAGGAGCCTTTCTCAACCCCTCTTAATTCTAGGACTTTTCCTCTCTAATAATTATTTCCTATTTATTCAGTCAGTAACTTGTTTGAATGTGTTTATTTGCTGTTTGCTTCCCCCCATTAGACTATAAGCTCCTTGAGAGCTGGGGTTGTCTTTTGCCTCTTTTTCTATCCCCAGCATTTAGCTCGGTAGTAAGTGCTTAATAAATGTTTATTTGAATGACTACTGACTGTCCAACTCAAAATCTAGAATCCTATGATATATCCTGTCAACATGGCTCTAAATCATGTTATTTGAACATTTAGAAATTATATATAGTGGGGGGGGGGGAAGCTGGGTAGCTCAATGGATTGAGAGCCAGGCCTAGAGACGGGAGGTCCTAGGTTCAAATTTGACCTCAGACACTTCCCAGCTGTGTGACCCTGGGCAAGTCACTTAACCCCCATTGCCTAGCCCTTACCAGTCTTCTGCCTTGGAGCCAATATATAGTATTGACTCCAAGACAGAAAGTAAGAGTTTACAAAAAAAAAAGGAAAAAAAAGAAATTATATAGAAGGGTGGATCAGTGGATAGAAAACCAGACTTAAAGATGGGAGGTCTTGGGTTCAGATTTAGACTTAGACACTTCCTAGCTGTGTGCCTCTGAACAAGTCACTTAACCCCTATTGCCCAGCCCTTACCACTCTTCTGCTTTGGAAGTGATAATCAGTATTGGTTCTAAGGAAGGTTTTTTGGTTTGTTTTTTTACTCACACATACCTTAGATCTATTCCATCCTCTACAGGAACATTTGCTTCCAGTATTCTTTTAATCTAACATCTGATTCTCTCTACATTTTCCCCACAGGCACACCTCACAACTTCCCTAATGGAGCAGAGAATTTAAATTAGCCTCTAATTTCTTCTGGTAGCTTAATCATTAAAAACGAATGTCTACCTCTTAGAATGTTGTTGAAGCAATGGAACCAGGCTGTTGGTGTGCATACTTCTTGGATTTCACACCTGAAAGTCCCCCGTGACTGTCCTGCTTCGTGACTGCCACGGTTGCCAACTGCTTTCTCATTTCATCACTTCCCAAAACAAGCTCTTCCCCTCTGTCCGAGTATCCATTCTAAGGCAGAAGGGCAAAGGCTCAGGTTAAGTGACTCGCCCAGGGAAACACAGCCAGGAAGTGTCCGAGGCCAGCTTTGAATGCAGCTCCTCCCAGTTCCAGCCCTGGTGCTCTGTCCCCTGGGCCACCTCGCTGCCCTGCACACGCACCCACGTACACTTGAGGCAGTGCGGCGTAGGAGATAGAGTGGTCCTGGGAGTCAGGAGACTGACCCATCCTGGTCATCCTTGGCTAAACCATTTCCCCTTTGAGTGCCCCAGACAATCCTCTAAGACTTTCTACGTGCAAAGTGGCAAAGGGGGTTTTCTCACTGGAGTTTTCCATGCCAATGAAATCACAGGTCTGGTCATTTAACGGTTACATCTAGTTAGTTATACCCACAGACGCAAGAGAGAGCCATAGAGTCATTTCTGTCTAGACCTGTGGTTTCAGCAAGGGAACTCCTGGTGTAGGAACCGCTTTTTCGAAGGACGGCTTCTCAGTAACTCTGTAACCTAAGAGTTTGGGAAGAAATTCAGAGCCCCTCACACATTAAGTGACTTGCTCAGGCTCACAGTTACTGTGTCTCAGAGGCAGGACTTAGGACCAAGGCTTCCTGACTCCACGCCAACCCTCAGTCTATTAGGCCGTGTCATTTCTTTGCCAGTTATTATAAAGAAATATTTGTTACAGTCCAACCTTCTGGAGTAAATTTTTTTATACAGTATAACAAATAAGGTCATGAGCTACCTTGGAATCAATCGTCAACATTTTTACTAGTTGACAAGTTATTAGGGATTTCGTTGGATTTCTTTAACGTAATTTAATTTAATTTATTTATCTCCTCTGCCTTCTCTCCTTCCCCCAACTTCCCCCCACCTGAATATATGCTCAGAGGAAAATACTATGATCTACGTCAGTGATCCCCAAAGTGGGTGCCACCGCCCCCTGGTGGGCGCTGCAGCAATCCAGGAGGGCAGTGATGGCCACAGGTGCATTTATCTTGCCTATTCATTGCTATTAAAATTTTTAAAAATTAATTTCCAGGGGGCCAAGTAATATTTTTTTCTGGAAAGGGGGCAGTAGGCCAAAAAAGTTTGGGAACCACTGATCTACATTCTTTGATACTCAATGAGCAAAAACCTCTTTACACATTAAGTACAAATGGGAAAACTGAATTTTCATTAAATTTCTTTAAGATGTGTAGCAAAATGTCTAGTTTAAGATCAGATGCTTGAGGTAGATTTGTGGCTCAGTGGAGAGAAAGCCAGGTCTGGAGATGGAAGGTCCTGGGTTCAAATCAGACCTCAGATACTTCCTAGCTGTGTGACTCTGGGAAAGTCACTTAATCCCCACTGCCTAGCCATTACGCTCTTTTGCCTTGGAACCAACACACAGTATTGATTCTAGGAAGGTAAGAGTTTTGAAAAATAAACAAACAAAACAAAAAATTAAAAAAAAACAGATGATCTCATAATGTGCATCTATTTTAATCCTGGGCTATATTGGATCCATCTTCCTTATTGCTCAGTTGTGTTCAACTCTTCATGACCCCATTTAGGGTTTTCTTGGCAAAGATACTGGGGTGGTTTGCTATTTCCTTCTCCTCCAACTTATTTGACAGATGAGAAAAGAAACAGGAGTAAGTGACTTGCCCAGAGTCACACAGCTAGGAAGGGTCTGAGGTTGGATTTGAACTTGGGAAGAGGTATCTTCTTGACTTCAGGTCTGGCAATCTAGCTGCCTCATTGAAATAACCTCTCAAAGCAGTGAGAAGCATCATGGTAATGGAGTCAGGAGATAAACTAGTTAAAGTCCTGCCCTCTCTAGATTTGCAAAGCTAAAAACCAAAGCCTCTCCCACCTATGATTCTGAATGCTGTTTATATAAAGGGTATAAAGTGATGACAAGACAGAAATTCACATTTGAGAGCAGGGCAGAAGCAACAGCTATCATCAGGGCCAGAAGAAGGATGTGGGCTCATTGGCACCTCTGACCCATGGCAGCTGTGACCTTGGGCAAGTCAGTACTTGAGGCCTCTTCCAAAGTGTACGAAGTTACGGAGAAAGTACCGATGTATATTGGCAGATGAGTTTTACTCTCCTGAGTTTTCCCATAGCCAGAAGTATGTCCGTGTAGGGATATCCTTATCCCCTTATCCTTACACCAGAGCTAGCTCAAGTCAGTTTGTTAAATTTTCAGGGGAGCACTTATGTCTCAGAAATCTGCAAATGCTATAAATCGAGTGAGATTTATTGTTTCATTAAGTGTCTGGATTTAAGAAAGTGATGAAGAAAACTTAGTAATGCAGATGAAACTTTAAAAAAAATCCTCTTCTGTCTTAGAATCCATACCAAGTACTGGTTTCAAGGCAGAACAGCAGTAAGAGCTAGGCAGTTGAGGTTAAGTGACTTGCCTAGGGTCACACAGCTAGGAAGTATCTACTGAGCCACCTAGTTTCCCCAATGCAGATTAAAATTAAAAGTCTGTCTTTTGGGTTCAGTACCTCCCCCACCCCCAGAATGTTGTTAAACATTTCCCAGAAGCCACTCTGGCAGCCTATATCAGTGAAACCGCAGGTCCAGTCCCTATCATATGTTCAGGAATATAATAAACAGCCGTGAACTGGAAACCAGGAAAGCTGACCAGTTGGTCCATTGAACAGGCAAGCCTGGGTGGAGCCAGATAATTTGTTCCTTTCTGAGGGAAAGTAGAAAATTCTATAGCAGAATTCCCTTGGAGGTACTGGAAAAGTTGATGAGGCATGCGGAGGGGCTTCCCGGGAAGGGAACAGCCTTGCCTCAGCTCGGATGCAGATTGTCATCTCCTCTGTGACGTAGGGGCTGAGCGAGAGCAGTCCCTGTCACAGCCTCTAACTTTACCTTGTCCCCAAATGTGAATTTTCTTGTTGTTATCATTTTGTGAGCTCCATGTAAATGGCATTCAGGTTGGTGAGATGTTAGGCTTAGAGTTTCAGACATAGAATTGAAAGGAACCTTAAAGCTTAGCCATTCTGAGGGAAGGAATTTAAGTGAATTATCCAAGTTCACACAGGTAGACCAAAGATTTGAATCCAGGTCCTCTGATCCACAGCCAGAGTACCTTCCATTATATTATGCTGCCTCGTCAAATTGTTTTTAACTGGCAGGGAGGTGGCACAATTGATAAAGTGTTGGAACCAGGAAGACCCGAGTTCAAATCCTGCCTCAGATACTTATTAGCTATGTGACCCTGGACAAATCACTTACCCTCTCAGCCTCAGTATCCACATCTGTAAAGTGAGGACAATAACAGCACCTACCTTCCAGAGTTGCTTCGAGAATAAAATGCAATCATTTATGTAAAGTGAGTTGCAGATCTTAATTCAAGTTACTATCATATTACTATTGTAACAAGCTTGTTGTTCTTACTAGGGTAACTCTGGAATTCATTTTGGACTTCTCAGAAGTGAGCTAAAACTGCACAACTTGCACTAAGTGCTCTCTCTTCACACCCAACAGGCCTGCTGTCCTTTGGCCCAGGAGCAATTTGGGATATTGATCAACAAACAATATGATGATGTCCTTAAGTGACTGAGCTTCTCGTTTTTGTCAAAACTATTCTCAACTCACCTGTGGCTATCCTCCTTTCAGAGGAAAATGACCTAGGTTTCTTGATCTGGTTATTACACACTGGCCTAATACTGCCATAGCCTTTAAGGTTGCTTCCATTTCTGACCAAAATTTACAGGAAAAGAAAGAAGAAAAAAAGAAAGGAAGGAGGTAGGGGGAGAGGAGGGGAAAGAGAGAAAAGAAAGAAGGAAGGAAGGGAGGAAGGAAGGAAGGAAGGAAGGGAAGGAGTGTAAAAGAAAGAGAAACAAAGAAAAGAAAGGAAAGAAAGAAGGAAGGAAGGAAGGAAGGAAGGAAGGAAGGAAGGAAGGAAGGAAGGAAGGAAAGGGAAGGAAGGAAG
>NC_058135.1:57284198-57297654 GCF_016433145.1 Gracilinanus agilis
GGTGCTCGTATTTTGGTCCTGTGGCCTTTGTTATGGGTTTCTCTTCTCTGTTGATGCTCCTTTGTTGCCTCCTTTATGAGTGTACACATAATACTCATGCAGAACAAGCACAACCAACACTCAGTGTATTAATGTCCCTGGAGGGAATCACAAGATCTCCTCAAAGACAAGACAGGTCAAGAAAGGACTCTATGGAAGTGCCTCCCATTGGCCAATTTATTCCAAAGTTTCCTTCAAGTAAATCAAAGGGTTCAAAGATCACAAATAACAAAATGAATCGAACACATCAGTATAGACTTGTCAAGTCTTTACCCATTTCCCACCTCTCGCTCTCTGTTTGCCTTTGTTCAGTCTTCTCCATCTCTTCACCACCCCACTTGGGGTTTTCTTGGAAGAGATACTGGAGGAGTTTGCCATTTCTTTCTTCAGCTCATTTGACAAATGAGGAAACTGAGGCAAACAGGGTGAGGTGGCTTGCGCTGGGTCATACAGGTAGTAAGTGTGTAAAGTCAGATTGGAACTCAGGAAGAAGAGTCTTTCTGACTCCAGACCTGACATTCTGTCCACTGTACTACTTAACTGCCTCCCATTTCTCTTAGCACAATGAATTTTCTAACACTAAAAATAAACTGCTTTAAAAATGGTTTGGGAGGACAAACGTCTATCTTAATCCCCCTTTTAAAAAAGTGAATGGCCCCATTTTTGTAACTTTGCATGTCTTTATTTTGCATCTAAGATAATTGAACTGGAAGGGATATTGGAAGCTATGAGTCCAAACCTTTCATAGGCTCATAGATATAGAACTTTAAGGAATCTCTGAGGACATTGAGTCCAACAGTCTCATTTTACAGGGCAGATGGAAGCTCAGAGAAAATGTCAAGAAGGGTGGTAGGTGGCAGAGCTGAGATTTGAACTGGGGTCCTGTATCTTTAAGATAAGTGGTCTTTGCTTTGCACCACTCTTGATTTTAATCAGTGGAATACAGAAATTATATATGACAGAATTTCTAATAATAGATGGGAAATGAAAACCAGCACTGATCAATAATTTTAAAACTTTCTCCAAGACGCAGTAAATCCTGAAAGCCCCAAATAAGATGATAAGAGCCAGAGAGAGGCCCCCAAGAGAGAAATGGGGCTTTTCAAGCAATCCCAAAGACTATGTGCCCAGGAAATGGAAGCTTAAGTCTAGATTTAAAGCTAAACAGCAGATAAAAATAAGGCAGGCGGCATTCAGCTGAATGTTTCCCATTCTCTCTGTCTCTCTCAGAAGGCACCGAGACGTCTGTTCAGACTTAGGAAGAGTTACTTAACAGGGAGAAGAATGCTTTGCTAAGCACAAGCCAATAGGGATCATTTTTCTTTGCCCCAAAGACAGCTCCTTGAGTCTGAACTTTGTGGCTTCTCTTATTCCACTGGGCTCTACCACCTAGATATTAATGATCCTCATGAGGGTCTGCTTGGAGATTCTTATGGGGGCAGAGCTCTTGAGTTCCAAGGGACCTTAATGGACAATGAGTCCAATCCCTTCATTTTGCAGATGAGAAAATTGAGACAGAGAAGTTAAATGAGTTGCACTGCGGGTCACAGGAAATGTTCGAGGCAGAATTTGAGTGCAGCTATACTGACTCCAAGTCTAGGGTTCTATTGACCAGGACATGCAGCAATTACATAAGTCGTGTTCAATCTTTGCATTAGAGAAATGATAAAAAACACGATTGACACATTACTATCCAAGACACCAGCTACGCACTGCCTAAGAAAAGGCTCTAATTTTAAGAACTTGTGTAGTTACATGGACAATATCATATATTCAATGACTAGCCATACTATTTTGGTTTTCATCCTTTTCTATTCAGCCCTATATCATGTACTCTGTGATAAGGGGTACTATAAGGTAAGGAGTCTATGACCTGGTGAAGGGATCCATAGCTAGAGACACCTGGGACATGTGGATCTGCCACAGGGCACACAATCTACATGACTGAACTGTGGCAGCTTGGCTGGAGGGAGAAGAAGGGAAATAGGGGGTTATAATTGTGAAAAGAGAGAGAAAGATTTGGAGTAAGGAGCCCCCTCCCCACCCTTAGATTTACCCATTTATATCCTCATTTTACTCATGGTGACCAAATGTCCCGAATTTTCTGGGAAGAGCTTTAATTTTAAGAAAAATAAAAATGTGATTTATTATTGCTGTTGCTTTTGTTTCTAAGCTAGGTGAGGTTTCCCATATACTATCTTCCTCTTCCTTCTCATCATTTGTGGTATAGTGGATAGAGAACCAGCTTCGGAGTCAAGAAGACCTAGTTTCAAGTCCAGTCTTTGACACATCCTGACTGTATGATGGGCAACCCAATTAATGTGCTCCATATAATTCTCTTTTTGACAATAATTTGCAGAGTGCTCATCAAACTGCATTGGGAAAGGTTCTCTAAAGCAGAGGAATCACAAGAATAAAATATATGGTTAAGGAGGTTTCTGCATCATCTCACACCTATCAGATTGACTAATATGACAGTAAAGGGAAGCAATAGCTTTTGGGGGTGGTTTATGGCAAAACTGGGACACATACATTGCTGGTGGAGTTGTGAACTGATCCAACCATGTTGAAGAACAATTTGGAACTATGCTCAAAGGACTATACAAACTGGGCATACTCTTTAATCCAGTAATATCAGGTCTACATCCCAAGGACATAAAAAAGGGAAAGGAACCTATTTGTACAAAAATATTTATAACATTTCTTTTTGGGGTGGCAAAGAATTAGAAATTGAGTTGTCCACCAAATATGGAATGCTTTAACAAATTGTGGTTTATGAAGGTGATGGAATACTACTGTGCCATAAGAAATGATGAGCAGAAGGATTTCAGGGAAAAAAAACTGGAAGGACCTACATGAACTGATATAGAATGAAATGAGAAGAACCAGGAGAACATTGTACCTAGTAACAGGATTATTGTACCATGATCAACTGTGAAAGACTTAGCAATTCTCAATAAAATGATCTAAGAATTTATGACAAAGAATGCTATTCACCTCCAGAGAAAGAACTGTTGGATCTGGAATGCAGATCAAAGCATACAATATTTCACATTGTTTTCTTTGTGGTTTTTTATATAAGTATTTTCTCAGAACAAGGACCAATATAGAAATATGTTTCACATGATAATATGTGTAGAACCCAGAACAAATAGCTTACCATCCCAAGAAGAAGGGAGGGAAGAGAGTGAGGGAAACAACTTGGATCCTATAATTTCGGTAAACATATGTTGAAAATCATTTTTGCATATAATTGAGAAAATAAAATTATTTAAAAATTAAAATAAAAAGGAGGTTTCTGAAAAAGCATATTCTGTTTTAGACTACGAATACTGATTTTTGGTTTGAAAAATAAGGATATTGTGTAGTTGTTCCAACTGAACCGTGCAGAGACTACAGTGGGGATTATATTTTAAAGGAAAATAATTCATTTCTCTTTAGATTTTTAAGTTTTCCATTGTCTAATGGACAATGTAAGTGAATGTCATGGAAAACATAATTTACAGAGCTCATTTCAGGAGGGCACCCATAGAGTTCCCACCATTGTGAAAGTATGGCAAAAATCCCAAAGAGCTGCAGTCACAGGATCAGCACAGATTGTAGCCTCATTTTTTTTATTTTTTTATTTGTTTGTTTGTTTGTTTATGTATAACTCTTACCTTCTGACTTAGTATCAATTCTAAAACAGAAAAGTGGAAAGGGCTATGTAGTCAGGGTTAAATGACTTTCCCAGGATCACACAGCTAGGAAATGTCTGAGATCAGATTTGAACTCGGGTCTCCTGACTGACCCACCAAGCTGCTCCCAGGTTTTTGACATGACTAACTCAATATGCTCCTAGGACCCAAAGTAGATCATTAGCCTTTGAGAGTCTTATTGTATATCTTCCTATATACACCCATCTCCAAACTTAAATTCTTTCCTCTTCCTTCTAAAATCCTGTACAGCTGCTGATGGCTTTGTTAGGGACGCTGTGACCTAAGCCAGGTATTTTCACTGACCTGAAGATTAGAAGTAAGTGTAGAGATAAGGTCAGAAACCTTGGTATCATTGATAAAAGGAATACTAAGGTGTAGAAACTCAATCTTTCCATGTAGGGTTGTGTTGGTGAACCTATGGCACATGTGCCAGAGTGTGCCACAGGGGGCTGCTCCCTTTCCCCTCTCCATGCATGACTGAGGACATTTCTTTCACCACCCACCCTTTTGCCCAGTAGCCCAAAAGGAGTGCTTCCTTTCTCCTCTGTCTGGGGTAAGGAGGGCAGCTCACATACAGCATGAGGGTTACAGTTTGAGCACTCAGTCTTTAAAAGGTTCACCATCATTGATGTAGGGGTTCTTAACTTGTTAAAATTTTTAAATAGTTACATTTAAATGTGCTCAAATTTATAAATATTATGAAAATTTACATATCTAAATATAATTGATTTCCTTTGTAACTTGGTATGATTTATTATCAAAAACATTATTTTTAAAAAATGTTTAAATAAAAGTATTATTCTGAAGAGTTCTTAGGTTTCACCAAACTGCCAAAGGGATCCAGAACAGAAACAGGGAAAATTAGGAATCCCTGTTTTAAGATATGTCCAGATAGCTGAGAGGTCCAGTGTTACATAGACATCTTGTGTCCAGAGGTGGGGTTTGAACCCAGATCTTGCTATGCTATTTGTTCGTCTTTCTTTGTATCTATCCACATTGACTCCCAACAGACTGAGTATATACTTTACTGATTAAAGACTAGAAAGTGAGTTGTAATTTTTTAATCTTGTTGCTGCCATGTTTTTGGTCTTGGGGTCAATCAGATTTCAGGCTTTGATAAGATGAAGCATAAATAAAATTGATGGCTGCTTCTTTCCTATTTCTTCAAAAATATCTCGACTTTTGTTTGTAATTATCATGGTGGCTATCATCAAAAGAGAAGTCACTATAATGCTTCATTGTATAAGGCTTGCCATTGGTGGCTATGCTTTCTGGACCTTGTGAAACAGAAACAGGAATGGGAGGGAGGGTGGGCAATTAAAGAATCGTCTTCCAGCAGCTAGGTGGCACAATGGATAGAGTGCTGAGCCTGGAATCAGAAACACCTGAGTGCAAATATGGCCTCAGACACTACTAGCTGGGTGACCTTAGGCAAGTCACACAACCTCTGTTTGCCTCAAGTTTCCTCAGCTGTAAAATGGGGATAATAACTGCACCTATCTCTCAGTGTTGTTGCAAGGACCAAATACTTAGATTGGCTAAAATTGTGAAGCACTTAACACAGTACCTGGCACATAGTAAGTGCTATATAAATGTGAGCTATTATTTACTATTCATATTACTATCATAGTGTAAAGTGTACCAAGAGAAGAGATACATTTGTAAGAAGTGTGCAATCACTTTTCCACATTAATCAAAATCTAGAGATAACAGCAGTCTTGAGGGTCAGCTAGTCTAATCCCCTCATTTTTTGTTGTTGTTCTGTAGCTTTTGGTTGACTCAGTCTCTTTGTGACCTGATTTAGGGTTTTCTTGGTGAAGATACTGGAGTGGTTTGTCATTTCGTTCTCCAACTTAATTATGGATGAGTTAACAGACACAAACAGGGTTAAGTGACTTGCTCAGGGTCACACAGCTTTAGTAAGTGTCTGAGGTTGAATTTGAATTCAGGAAAGTGAATCTTCTTGACTCTAGGCCAGGTGCTCTATAGATGGGTAATCCAGAGAATAAAGTGCTTTGGAGTCAGGAAGACCTATGTTCTTAATTCCACCGTGACACACGTAACCCTGAGTAAATCATATAAGCATTCAGACTTGATTTCCTCATCTGTAAAACAGGGAGAAGAATCGCTCATACCTCCCAGGGTTTTTTTTTTAAACCCTTAACTTCTGTGTATTGTCTCATAGGTGGAAGAGTGGTAAGGGTAGGCAATGGGGGTCAAGTGACTTGCCCAGGGTCACACAGCTGGGAAGTGTCTGAGGCCGGATTTGAACCTAGGACCTCCCGTCTCTAGGCCTGACTCTCAATCTACTGAGCTACCCAGCTGCCCTCTCCCAGGGTTTCTGTGATGATCAAATGAGTTAACATCTGTAAAGTGCTTTGCAAACCTTAGAGTGAGATATAAGTGGTAGCTGGGATTCTTTAATTGCTGCTCAGAGAGGTAAACAAAGTCACATAAGTCAGGCAGCAGCAGAGCTGGGATGCTAACCTGAGATTTCTGATTCCAAATCCAGCATTCTCTCCCCCAAAGCATGGCCCTTGTCTCTAAGAGTGGGGCTAAGTTCACTGAATTGAAGGCCAGGAGCACTCTAAAGACTGATCAGATTCCCATATTAGGAAAACTCTCAGGGATACAGGGCATCCGAGGTGGAAAAAGGGCTCCTAAAAATGATCACCTCTATCTTTCAGCCACAAGCAGGGACCATACCCAGGGCATGGCACAATTAACATCCTCTGCTCTGCTGGCACACCTCACATAAACCTCTGGGCCACCAAGAAACAAAAGCAACAGTTTTATTTAGCAAATGGGAAAAGAGAAGGGTGAAAGCCTTGAACATTCTTTATTTACTTTAGCAAATCTCCAAGATAAGGCCCAGAAAGCCAAGCATATAGTTTTTTCCTTCTTGCTTGTTCCCCCCCCCCCCTTAATAGTCAGGTGGGAATCATGACAGCTTGTTTTTTACCCTTAATCCTGTTTTTAAATATTGGAAAACTCAAAGCCATTAAACTAAAATGCTTTGTCACTCTTAAAAAAAATTAGGGAAGCTGAGGTTCTTTTTGGTAAACATAAAATAACTGCCCAATTTGTAAGGTTATATTTTCTTTAATTAGTGAGGCTGGCTCACTCTAACTTAAAAATTATGTCTTCTCACCATTCATTCTTAGCCTGCTGAGATAAAGTGACAATGAAGCAAAGATCTTTATTGGAATTTGACTGGTGATACCTGGCAGATGCTGAGATTCTAAATATTTTCAAATAAACATTTGTGAAAACATTGACAAGTTGCTATTGTTTTTAATCACATCAGAGAATCTTCCTAGTAAGAGAAAACTGAGATTGTTTGCTTTTAAAAATTTTGTATCCTCAGCATGTAGCACAATGGTAGCACATAGTAGGTGCTTAAGGAAAGAACCATTTATTAAGCACCTACTATGTGTTAGGTCCTAAGCACTTTATAGATATTATCTCATTTGATCCTCACAACAACCCCAAGAGTACTATTATCATCCCCATTTTACCACTGAGGAAATTGAGGCAGAGAGAATTTAAGTGACTGGCCAACTGTCATCCAGCTAGGAGGTGTGCGAGGCTGGATTTGCACTCAGGTCGTCTTGACTCCACCCAATTCTTTATCTACAGAGCCAATATAATGCTTAATAATGACTGGAATATTGGATTCTTTGTCACAAAAGATGGTTTGCCATAGAGGGCTGTGAGAAATGATTATGATATTAAGACAAAAGACACCAATAAAATGTATTTAAAATAAAGACAAGTTTAGTGTTGAGGCTGAGCTGATATTGTTTTCATTCAACATAGTGCCACCCATTTCCAGATTCACCAGAGTGGGCATTCCCTCAGCATATTAACATGGGTGAAAATGGTCACAGTAACACCCAGTTGTGTGCTACAAGGAGACATCTGTTCTAATTTTCCTGGTAAACTGCATCAGACAGAAAAGCTAATGCCTTCACCATCTTGAATAAAAGATGATAAGAGAATTTCAAATAGGATGGGATTTTAGAGATTATTGAATCCAGGGGCTCTTAACCATTTTTGTGTTCTGAACCCCTCTGGCTGATTGGTGAAGCCTACGGAACCCTTCCTGAAATCATGATTTTCACAAAAGAAAACACACAGGATAACAAAGGAAACCAGTTCTATTTCATATAATTGTCAAAATAAATACTAAGAAGGTTCACAGATCCCCAGTTGAGAACTACTGATCCAGTTTGGCCTTTTGTTTTACAGAAAACGCTAGAAGTAAAAGTGATTTGGATCCAAAACAATAATAAAATTATGGCAGAAATGGAAGGATTTGTTTCACTTGATTATATATATTTGTTATAAAGGTTGTGTTTTCTTTATTTTTCAGTGGAGAGGAAGAGAAAAAAAAAGGAAGGCAGATTTTTCTTCATTGAAAAAAAAGGGAATGGCAGTTCTGAGATCCAAATCACTGTTGGGTTCAATTTTGTCTTTGTCTTTTCTGCTACACCATATTGCCTTTGCATTACTTGGGACCTATTTTGGATAGACAGAGTGGGACCTTGATAAGACCCTACCCTGGACTTGGAGTCCTGGAACTTCTGGACTGAGTTCATGTCTTGTTTCTAACAGTATCAGCACATCCCTGAAAAGTCAATTATTGCCCTGGGCCTCGGTTCTCTCATTTGTAAAATGAAGGAGGTGAACCTAAGGGCCCCTAAAGTCTCTTCTAGCTCCAAAATCTGTGATCTTATGAACTCTTCATAGCATAAACTTTACCACAGAGAGCATAATGCCAATGGGTTGGTCATCACCCAAGGCAAGCACTCAAATGAAAGTCAGAAAAAGCAATACAAGGGCACTCTCAAAGTCTCTCAGAAGAGCTCTACTCTCAATTGGTGAGACACAGAAGACACAGAAGACACTGGCACAGGACTGTCTGTGCCCACATCAAAGAAGGCACTGTGCCTTTGGGCAAAGCAAAATTTCAGTAGCTCAAAAGAAATGTGAGATGCACAAAACTGGAGACATCTCCATCTCAAATGCTCATACCGGCTATTATGCCCAGCCTGTGGGAGAGCAATAGGCTACCACAGAGCTCATGTTGGTCTGATTGACCATAGTAGGACACACTGCACACTGACTCCCCAACAGAGAGATGTCATTTTGGATCTCTTTGAAAGTCAACAACCAACCAGTGAAGCCAACACACGGGCTCATTGACGTGAATTTGGTGCCCTGAGACAGTCAATTTCCTTGTAAATGGTCATCATTCCATTATTACACTCCAGAGTGATGGGAATGTTCTATGGTTGGGGTTACACTCATATAAGAAGGAGTACAAATCATCCCTCCTGCCTTCATAATTCCAGAGTTTTCCGAGGACTGCATTTGCATGCTGAAGAGCTGGTGAGGAATTTTTTCATCCACTGGAATTCATGCAGACCATCTACTATGATGGCTGGGATTGCAATATGGGTCAGTGAAGGGAGTACTTTAGTTTTACATTAGTGAAGTCACAGATCCTAAAAAGGCATAACTACCTACATGTAAGCTACATAAAAGTCGAACATGTAGGAAGGGTGGTAGGAAGTGAACATATCAATCGACTGATAAGTATTTACTAAGCATCTATTATGTGCCAAGTACTACACTAAGCCATGTGTGCGTAGGAGGGGAAAAATCCTTTTCTAGAAGTATTCTTTGATCTCGGAATTATTTGATGATTAAGATTAGAATCATTAAGATTAGCCCAACATACATTATTTTTAAGATTCTATTTAGATTGCCTTTATAACAATGTTAGATGTGACTAATATCCTGCAGCTTTCTTTATTTTATTTAGTTGTTTTTTTTAAACCCTTACTTTCTGTCTTAGGAACAATCCCAGGACAGAAAGGCAAGAGCTGGCCAAGAAAGGTAAAGTGACTTGCTGAGGACCACACTGCTAGGAAGTGTCTGAGGCCAGATTTAAACCCAGGTCTTCTCTATTCTAGGCCTGGTTCTCTATCCACTGTGCCACCTAGCTGCCCCCATACAACTTATTTTAAAGAAAGAGTATTGGAAAAGCAATTTTCTGAGTTTTTACCACTGAAACCAGTGCTAATCAATTACCTTAAAATTTTTCCAGTTACTGAGTTTCCAGATTTGGGGGTATATCCTAGACAACTCCAATGTGGTTATTGTTCAGTGAAAAGCAAATAAAAAAATTAAAAAAAAGTGTTTCCCAACAATTCAAAGCATTATCTAAATATCCTGAGAGAATTTGACTTCATAAGGCATTTTCTGTATTGAAAATGACCCAACAACCACATTTCCTCCAAAGAGTTTCAGAGACCACAAATCCATAGATTGAAAGCTGGAAGAAACTTTAGAGGAACTCTAAGTCAATCTATCCGATCTAAAGATGAGAAAATTTAAGAGCCCAGGGACCAAGTATCTATATAAAATCATATAGGTAATAAGCATCATATCAAGAGTTCCTACCAAGGAGCAGCTGGGTGGCTCAGTGTATTGAGAGCCAGTCCCAGGGATGGGAGGTCCTAGGTTCAAATTTGGCCTCAGACACTTCCTAGCTGTGTGACCCTGGGAAAGTCACTTACCCCCCATTGTCTAGCCCTTAAAACTCTTCTGCCTTGGAACAAATACACAGCATTGATTCTAAGACAGAAGGTAAGGGTTTAATTAAAAAAAAATTCCTGCTGAATTCCTCTGATTCTTAATCTTGTACTCTTTTTTACTTCTCAGGTCACTTCTTTATAAATGCTTTGATAGCTGGACCAAAGCATGTAGCAAGAAAAAGAATAAAATAATAACCAGATATTCCTAATAATTTTTGATGGGAGCAATCCAACTTTTATGATAAATGTTAAAGCATTTTGTTCATTTACAAGTTAATAAACAAAGATCCCTTAGTGTCGGTTCATATAATCATGAATAACAAGGAGCATTGGGAGACATCTTAGGTTAATAAATTAGAAGAAGTACCAGTAAGGTTGACTAGTTCTTCCTCTACCATCATGGTCAAAAACTTCTGCACATTGTGCCTCCCTATCTTTTAATTTCCTGACCTACAGAACAAGAGGCAATGGTGCTGAATATACAACAACCAGACATGTAATAAGCTTTCTTGATTCCCTCCTCTACTCCAAAAGGGCAGAGTGTGAATATTAACACTTACAATAACCAGATGATTCTGATAATGGGAAATGAGTCCCTAATTGCTTCGTACTTCACATTATATGCCTGGGGATATATAATATAATCTCTAAAAGAGAGATTTTGGAGAGTGGTTACTTCACAGGTGTTGAGAGTAGGTAAGAGGGGATAGGAATAAGGGACCATGATTCACTGAAGTCCAATTTATTGGAACCCTTGATTAACTATTTTTAGGGGGTGCACTGCCATTTTTAGAAGGTATTCTAGGATCTGTGTTGATTTCTTTTAATTTATTACAACCGAAATGCTATACACTAACAGAATCATGGCCCCATTGAACTGCAATGTCTTCAATCATCAAACAAATCCCGTATGTTCAGTGAATCATGTGAGAAAATGTGTTAATATATTTTAGAAAGATTTTGAAACAGTCAAAACAAAAAACCCTGAAGCAAGAAGAAAAGTCATTTGACCTGAATTCTCCATTCTCTAAGCACTAATTAATCTAGGCTTTTCTCTGTGTGTGTGTGTGTGTGTGTGTGTGTGTGTGTGTGTGTGTGTGCGCGCGCGCGCGTGCGTGCATATAAGAGAGAGATGGAAACCCTACTGATGGTCATAAATACATCTTTAATGATCTGAAGTACACCATCTGAAGTTATTCCTTCAAACACAAAATAGTGGTCTTATGACCCTTTATAATTCATGATATTTTTCCGTATGCCATTTTGGTTATGTGTGTGAAGAAATGAGCCTCCTCTTTCATTCATTGGGAAACATACCTGAAACTCAATGTGTATTTTAGGGCTTTTTAAAAAATGGTATAAAATTATTTTTAAAAAATAAGATAGGCAAAAAAATGTATTTAAAATCATTTTATATCTTGTTACAAGATAAAATATTTGTTATGAGGTTTTGTTTTATTCTAATAGGGAAGCAGAAAAATAGACTTTTATATTCATTTTTTAAAATTAAAATTTTTAAATAGACCAGCACAGTAGAGAAAACATTGGTCTCAAAATCTGAAGATATGGATTTGATTCTTGGCTATCATTGCTATCTGTGGAGCTTAGGAAAAGTCATTTAACTCTTTGGGGCCTCAGTTTCCTCAGATGTAAAATGGGGCTAGAATGATCTCCAGGGAAAAGGGAAAAGAAACTATATGTTCCAAAATTTATAGCAGCTTTCTATGGGGTGGCAAAGAACTGGCAATTCAGGGGCTGCCTATCAATGGGGAATGGCTAACCAAAGTGTGGTATATGATTGTGACGGAATACTATCGTGCCATAAGAAACTATAAGCAGATTAATTTTTAAAAACATGGGACAAAGAACAGAGAAATGAGTAAAACCAAGAAAACATTATTTACAGCTACAAATTTAATAACAAGGGGAAATCGGAGGCAGCTGCTATGATTCACAGAAATTCTCCAAAGAAAAATGGTGCCCTCCATTTAGACAAGAGGATCAAAAAGGAGACTAGGCCAGATTCTAAGTTTCAAACAATCAATAGAGAAATAGAGATCTAAGTTTCAAACAATCAATAGCTTATTGGAGGAGACACTTAACCTTAATAATAGGTTACCCAACCAACTTCATATTAGAAAGGAATAAGCCAGGATTATAAGAAAACCAGCCTTCCAGAAGACTTGGATGATGGATTTTTCTTTTTAAGTATGAAGGAACATCGAAGGTCCAAGGCTGAGCATCCTGAGGTTCAGGGAAAGAGTCTTTTGGGATCAACTAGGAAAGTGCCTTCTTCATCCTGTTCAGAAGGGATCAAAGCAAGGCCCAAGAGAACCAAGCAGACTGATGGTGTAGCAAATTCCAGGTCCCTAGAAGATGATGGCGGGGTAGGATAGGAGGGGGAAGTAGGGGTCAGTGGACATACCAGAAGACTTATCCTTGAAGAGAGTGCAGAAAGAGTTTCAAGATCCCATTGGACACAACAGCAATGCTAACTATAACCTATTTCAGGCTAGAAGAAGCGGTATCTTTTGTTAGTCTCTGCAAGAGTCTAGGAAGAAGCAAAGTATCCAAAATGTAGTGGGAAGGCAGGAAGAATAATTTCTGTTTCAGCTAGGGACATGAATCCTATCCCATGTGTTCTACATGCACTTAGTGACATCCTTCTCATTTTGTTCCCAGGGCCTAATGGAGTGCTTTGCCCAAGAAGGGAACTGAAAACAAAACATTATCCTGCTTTTACACAGTGTGATTTCACAGTCTTGAATGTGTTTTGGGGTGTTCTCATTTCCACCCTGGCTAGGTAATAGTTTATTTGATAAATCACATCCTATACTTGTGGGAAGAGGCAGTAAGGGAACACTTTCTCTCTCCCACCTCACTCCAGCTAAGGGACAGGAGTAAGGAGGTGGGAATTTTTTTCTGTTTTTTTTTTCACTTGTTTTCCAGTCCTGTCTTTGGGGACTTCCTTCCTTCCTTCCTTCCTTCCTTTCCTTCCCTTCTTCCCTCCCTTTTTCCCTTCCTTCCTTCCTTCCTTCTTTCCTTCCTTCCTTCCTTCCTTCCTTCCTTCCTTCCTTCCTTCCTTCCTTCCTTCCTTCCTCCCTCCCTTCCTTC
>NC_058135.1:57300606-57310792 GCF_016433145.1 Gracilinanus agilis
CTTCCTTCCTTCCTTCCTTCCTTCCTTCCTTCCTTCCTTCCTTCCTTCCTTCCTTCCTTCCTTCCTTCCTTCCTTCCTTCCTTCCTTCCTTTCTCTCTCTCTCTCTCTCAAATGCTTACTTTCTGTCTTAGAATCAATACTCAAACAGAAGAGTGATAAGGACTAGGCAATGGGGACTAAATGAGTTGCCCAAGGTCACATGATTAGGAAGTGTCTGAGGTCACATTTGAAACCAGGACTTATTTGGGGTTTTCTTGGCAAAGATACTCGAGTGGTTTTCCATTTCCTCTCCAGTTCATTTTACAGATGAGGAAAGAGGTTAACAGGGTTAAGTGACTTGCCTAAGATCATACAGCTAATGTCTAAGGCCAGATTTGAACTCAGGAAGATGAGTTCTCTATCCATTGTACTACCTAGCTTCCCACACAGTTTCTTAATGAGGTCAAAACTCTTGGATTCATAAAGGATTTCTTCCTGGCAGAGGTATCAATAGGAAATTGAAAGGAAGCAGAGTTGAAGTATAGCATTTGGTGACTATAGGAAGGTCCATGACTGGAAGTGTTTGACCAGAAGTGCTAGGCATGACTTTAACTGACTATTTAGCCAAAGAGAGGGCAACAGAGTAGCCTGAGAGTGTTATCAACTTTGCTGTAGGGAAATGTAGATAGGAAGGCTATTCTTTTAGAATTTTGTTTCTTCTGGTTTTTTTTTTGTCTGTCTCTTAGGAGATGGAAAGTTCACGTGGCCTCATGTTCAGGCAAGTTCCATTGGATGTACTGATCTATTAGTAACCATGCATGTTGTAGGATTTGATTATTGTTAAGGTTTCTATTTTCATTATATGTAAGTCAGTTCTGATAGAATGATGTGTTTATTGAGCTACATCTTTCCCTACAATCTCTGTGCTCATGTTCTCAACTAAAAAACCTCTTGTTAGTGCAAAATCATGCAGTGGTTATGAGGGGCTCAGCATTGTAGGTGCTCTATGACCAAGACCTAAAATGATCCAGTGAGTTCTGGCACCCCTGAAGACTTTAGAGCTAGAGGAAGTTGGAGGTGATGCTACTCTCAATAACCCACAAAATATAAACTATTAGTTCTGATCATTATACCTCAAAGAAGATATCATGGAACCATGGAAGGTCTACAGAAAGGTGATTAGAAAGGAAGATAAAAGACCATCTAACCTCACGTATTTACATTTCCTATTCAATGGAAGAATCCTCTCATGTCCTCCATTTCAGTTCATCCTAAACACTGTAGCCAGGGTAATAATATTCTTCAGTCGTTCTGACCACATGACTTCTCTATTCAACCAATTCCATTGGACTTCCTATTGCCTCAAGGACTAAGCAAAAACATGTTTGGCTTTTAAAACTCTACACAACCTGGCCCAAGCCTATCTTTCCAATCTTAATGGACACTATTGTCTACAATATAGTTACACCAACTTTCGCTTTGCTCTCCCTCAATCCATGAAGCTTCTTTATCCAGCATGACAATCTGAACAGTCTTATCCTTATATGAGGAGGACAGGAGTCATTGGGGTTACACACATCATCATATTTTATTCAGAGATATTAACAACATCTGGATCTTAGGCTTAAGTGTTTGGCATGTTAGGCTATGTCCACTTTGCTCAGTCACATGCTTCTAAAAACCAGGCTATGTAATCAAATAACATATGATTTGATGGGGCTCTGTATGCTTAACCAAGGCTTGCCATTTTTTATTATAGTGTTTATGGATGGGGATTCCAAGTGACAAAAGGACCCAAAGGCTGAAAACAGCCATGGTTTTGGTGGGAAGAAGGGACAATTTTTACTTGTGGAGAAACTCAAAATATCAGAAGTCTGGCTGACCGCCCATGAGCTTTGAGTGTCTTCTTACAAAAGTTGAGACCCCTACAGTTCCTATAGCTGTCTTGATTTGAGCGAATAACGAATCTCCTAAAGTGGTTGTATAATTTGAATTCGTACCATTGAAAGTTATAATTACATAAAATATGGCAATTGCAAACTGGAAACAATATGAGCACTCTGTAGAGGATTTACCATTCATACTAATCACGACTTAAGTGAACTTTTGATGGCATTAGAGATACCTGGAAAAATTTTGATTGTGACCATTAGGGTCATGCCCTTCCAACCTGTTCCTTTCAAGAGAAGTGGGAATATGCAAAAAATATGAGTGATTAAAGATGAAAATAACCATTGACATTATTCTGGTCAAGAGTTTACTTTGGAAATAAGTGTGTGAATCTCATTAAAAAGCTAATTCCAATGACAGCAAAGGAAAGTGATATATATTGGAGGAGATGCAGCAAAATTGGGATGCTAATGCATTGCTGGTGGAGCTGTGAATTGATCCAACCTTTCTGGATGGCAATTTAGAATTATGCACAAAAGGCTTTAAAAGACTGCCTGCCCTTTGATCCAGCCATATTACTGCTGGGTTGTACCCCAAAGAGATAATAAGGAAAAAGACCTGTACAAAAATATTTATAGCTGTGCTCTTCGTGGGGCAAAAAATTGGAAAATGAGGGGGTGTCCCTCGATTAGAGAATGGCTAACAAACCATGGTATCTGATGGTGATGGAATACTACTGTACTGAAAGGAATGATGAACTGGAGGATTTCTGTGTGAACCAGAAAGACTTCCAAGAATTGATGCAGAGCAAAAGGAGCAGAACCAGGACATTGTACACAGAAACTGATACATTATGGCACAATAAAATGTAACAGACTTTTCTACTAGCAGCAATGCAATGATCCAGGACAATCCAGAGGAATTTATGAGAAAGAATGCTATCCACATCCAGAGAAAGAACTGTGGGAGCAGAAATGCAGAAGAAAAACATATGATTGATCACGTGGTTTAATGGGGATATGATTGGGGTTTTGGTGTTAAAAGATCACTCTATTACAAATGTGAATAATATGGAAATAGATTTTGAACAATGATACACATATAACCCAGTGGAATTGCTTGTTGGCTCCAGAGGCGGATGGGAAGAGGGGTGGGAAAAACTATGAATCATGTAACCATGGAAAAATATTCTAAACAAGCAAATAAATAAATATTTTTTCCCCTTAAAACCTAATTCCAACAGAGGACATTTTATTGTCTTCCTTGGATATGGACTCCCACTAAAGTCAACAGACTTCCCAAAGAGCGAAAAAAACAATCAATCTCAGGAGAATAAGCCATAAATGCTTAGTTTTAAGGGGTCTGGATTCCTGAGGAGGGGTCAGAAGATTGAAACAGTGAGACACGGTGTGAATTGCCATCCATCAGCAAGGATGAAGCCTAGCTCATGATGATAACAGGGTTAGGGTCACTGGAGAACACTCACTAAATGAGCTGATAGTGTTGTGATCACAGAAGAAGCATTTAAGATAAAAAAGGAATTAAATTAATATGATATTTCTAAAATATGCAAATGAGAACAAGCAACTATTACTAGGAGAGAAAAATTCATCCATTCAAAAATTTATGACTTAGGATGGCAAAAGGGAATGGCTATCTTTTCCTTGAGAAACAAATTGATTTTTAAGTGTCAACCCTCACTTAACTGAGAAAAGTCTGAAACCTAGCAGGAATAGGGATTCCTTGACTGAATGGTGCTCCAATCCAATCAAGAATTGATTGCCTTCCCCCATGCTGGCTGAAAGGGTTCAGAAAGCAGAAGCCATGTCCCCCTTGGGAAGGCAAGATGCTCGTTAAACAGACAGACTTGAGGCAAGCCAGTCAGTGAGGCATAGTTGGTGGGCTAAGGGGAGGAAGGTATCTTTGAGGGCAGTTACAAGGGAGAAAGGAGAAAAATGAGAAGAAAGAAAAGAAAATCCATTCTTGAAATGTTCTCAATGCCAAAGACTTGGTTTTGTTTTTCCTTGTTTAAAAAATAATAATCCAGAATGGAATTGGTGTCAGCAAGGAAGTTCATAAGCAAAGGCTTATTTTATAACTCAATTAGGCGGGAAGGCTAGAGAGACATTCTTACCATGCTTCAGATGTAGGCAGCTGTCATTCTTGGACCTGTACCTGGAGAAAATTGTGTCCTTTAACAAAGATTCATTGAAGATGGGTTTTTTTTGTACATTCCAAATATGTAGCACGCTATAGCATCATGTGGAAGGCTTGCTTTTGCTTTTTGTGGTTCTAATATCAGCCATTTTTATTCGTGTCATATAAGCAGTGGAAATGTTTTTTAATGAAGGGACAGGGGGAAGGGGAGGTGGAACAAGACCTCACTGATGCTGTAAGCCTATCTACCAGCAAGATGAACTTTTCTTTTTGTTTTACATTAAATAACATCAGAAACTATGAAAAATACTTCGAGGGGATGTAGTCTTATTGCAGCCTATGTTAATCATATAATAAAAAATCTCTGAGGACTTATGCAAATGGAAAAGGATAGTCTGGGTAAAAGCAAAGAGAACACAGCCAAGCAATAGAAGCAAAGAATTAAGAGTTCAAACACAGTTAGTACCTAGGATTCCAAGGTAAAGGGGGTTTTAATGCATCTTCACATGATCACATTAAAAGAAATCTCTTAGATAAAAAAAATGTAAGGAAGGAAAAGAGAAGAAAAACAACTTGGAACTCTAGAATATGGCAGCATTTGGAGAGAATGCATGCCATTCTGAGCACAGGGTTTTAGAAGCATGTGAACTGAATATGAAAAGTCACTTTGGACATACCTGATGTGGATTCCTGTAGTTTCTCTCTCTTCCTCTTCTTTTTCTTACCCTGGAAAAAAGGGATTTCATCATGTCATTTGCACATGGCATATGTGATATCAAATCAACAGAAGGAGAAAGACCAGAGATAAGAACATCTCGGTTTTTCTCTCTCTCCTCCCTTATATTATTCAAGGAGACTGAAACAGAGAGACAGAGACAAAAAGAGATAGATAGAGAGATATGAAGCAAGAGATGGAGTGGGGAGAGAGGGAAAGGGAAGAGATGAGAGAGAAAGGAGAGAGATTGAGGGGAAAGAGAGGGAGAGAGAGATTAGAGGAAGAAAGAGAGGGAGAGAAAAAGAGAGATGAGAGGGGGAGAATAATGGTGAGAGAAAGACAGCAAGTGAAAGAAAAGTTAACTTGATCCTCCTCTTAAAGATTGGATAGTGTAGAGATTTGTTTACATTAAATGCTTTTAAAGTTCCTGCTTATTTCAAAAATGTGCTGAAGAGTTGTGGTCCCATTTGAAAGCTCTACCTCTAATCGTACAACTTTTTATTTTTATTGTTATTAGTTTTATCAAGTAATAAGTAGTCATTAAAGTCACTTCATTAATAAAACTTTGGTTGCTTCACTTGTGTCCAACTCTTTGTGACCACATTTGGGGTTCTTCTTGGCAAAAATACTGGAGTGATTTGCCATTTCCTTTTCCATTTCATTTTACAGATGAAGAAATTGAGGCAAACAAGGTGAAGTCACTTGCCCAAGGTCACACAGCTAATAAGTGTCTGAGGTTGGATTTGACCTCAGGAAGATAAACCTTCCTAATTCCAAGCCCAGGGCTCTACCCACTGTGCTACCTATGTTCTATTTATAAATAGTATGATATATGATGTTTATATCTAGTAAATGGTCATATTTGATGTAAGATGCCATTTTCAAACAATTGTCAACTAATAATGTATAAACTGGCCCTCTACACTCCAGATGTGCTAGAAAAACCATGAGTTATATACTGCATAGATGTGATTTATCGAAGTATTTGTGCTTATGCAGTCACAAATGCATTTTTCTTCCTCTAATACTGTCCCTGGATTAGTTGTGGAACCAGAGAAATTTAGCCGAATCTGTTCACACAAAAATACTCACTAGGGAAAATAGAAGACAGAAACGTAGTGGTACTGAATAAAGTCAATTGAGAAAGCAAATGAAAAGCACCAGGACTTTTGTGTGTCTGGAAAATATTCCATTCATCCCTATGCATTCTTTTACTCTCGAAGGTATAATTGCAATAATTAACTCAAGAATAAACAGCTGAAATTTCTGAGAAGCATCTTTCAGACATCATTTCATTTGATCCTCACATCAACCTGGTGAAACAAGTGCTATTATTATCCCCATTTTACAGATGAGGAAACCGAGGCACAGAGAAGTTAATTCATTTGTGTTGAATCATACAGGAAGTATCTGAGGTGGCTTTTGAACCCATTTCTTCCTGACTTCAAGTCCAATACTCTATCTATTATGCCACATTTTTCTTCAAATTAATTAGAGGGGTTTGGAATGATAATAAAATGATGAGAAAAAGGGAGAAAAATCATAATCTTTTATACCACGCCCTCCTAATCACTTCCTCCTTTTTTTCCCTTGCTCCCAAGAGAACTCAGAAAGATAACAAGAGCTCAACAAAATTAAATGGAATCTTGGGGGGGGGGGGAAAGCAATGTAGAAAACAGATTTCTACTTACATGGCAAAAATGTATTTTCATGTGAAATGTAAAAAACAGTACATATGTGTATATGTACAAATAAAATATGCACGGCTACAGAGGAAACAGAGAAGAGGTCAAGATGAGAAGAGAGAAAGAGGACTTTTTTTGAAGCCTACTAGTTTTATGCAATATTTATCAGGAGCCATCGAAATGGAGATTTCACTATCCTCTTTATAAAGGCAATGTTTGGTAATTACCAATGTTTTGGAAAATTTCCTGACCAATTAATAAAAATAATTCACTATCTAACATCCCATTCACTAAACTAGAGTGAAAATCCCAAAGGAATCTAAGCTACATAGAGAAGAATAGAAATAATTTTTTTAAGTTGCTAAACTTTGCTTCTCCCAAGATACAATGTGCGTCTCACATCCTGAGTTTTCTTCCAAAGAAGGAATAACTATGCTTTCACATACGTAGAAACACCTTGCACCATCATCTATATCAGTGATTCCTGAAGTGGGCACTACCACCCCCTGGTGGGTGCTGCAGTGATCCAGGAAAGCAGTGATGGCCACAGGTGCATTTATCTTTCCTATTCATTGCTATTAAAATTAAAAAAAATTTAATTTCCAGGGGTGCTAAGTAATATTTGTTCTGGAAAGGGGGTGGTAGGCCACAAAAATTTGATAACCACTGGTCTAGATGTAAACTGGTTTTTCAAATGCCTATCAGCCCCAAAATGGACAGACAGCCTTCTATTAGCTATACCTAAGCACGTGAACATACAAAAAGAGCAAGTTCCCTTAAAACCTGGTTTACAGATTATTAGTAACCCAGAACTTTAAAGGGTTGGGCTTAAACAAAAGGCAATTTTATTAGAAGAAAGGTTTTGATTGTTCTCAACTAAGGAGGAGTGGTGTTTATCGATTTATGAAATCATCCATTATTGGCCAAGTTGCCAAAATGTACATGTGAAATTTTAAACATCTGTAATATGGGAAATTTTGTTATGAAATCAAGGGATGCTACCGACCACTGCTGGGCTTCCAGTGAATGTGGCACAACAGTTTTTTTTTCTTTCAATTATATTCTGGTGATAAATGTCCTTCAGTTTTAGTCTATTTGGTTTAAGTGGTCTAAAAACTTTAAGAGAATCAAGGCTGTCTCTGTTTGAACTATTTGACTGGAATGTAACCCAATAATAACTCAACAGACAATAAGGGATTTTATAAGACCGATTGAAAGGGGACAACTAGGTGGCTCAGCAGATTGAGAGTCAGGCCTAGAGACTGGTCCTAGGTCCTGGGTTCAAATTTGACCTCTGATACTTCCTAGCTGTGTGATCCGGGGCAAGCTACTTAACTCCCTTTGCCTAGCCCTTACTGCTCTTCTGTTTTGGAACCAAATATAGTATTGATTCTAAGAGGGAAGAAAAGGGTTAAAAAGACCTATTGACATCATGTATATATATATATGTGTGTGTAATATATACACATATACACATATACATACTATAGATAGATATTGATATAGATGTAAACCAATAAATTGTAGATAAATTGTGGATAAATTATAAACCAAAAAATATAGATATATTGACACCAAGTATATATATATATATACATATATATATATATATGCTATAGATATATATAGTTATAGATATAAACCAATAACTTAAGACCACTGACAAAGGCAGAAGTGCTTCTTTGATTATGGTCATTGGAAAAATTATTACTACTGTTTTTTTAAACCCTTACTTCCTATCTTAGAATTGATATTAATGTATACTGGGGTTAAGTGACTTGCCCAGGGTCATGCAGCTACAATGTATCTGAGGCCAGATTTGACCCTAGGACTTCTGAACTCCAGGCCTGGTGCTCTATTCACTGTGCTACCTAGTTGCTTCCCCCCTCCCTGCCTTTTTTTTTTTAAACCCTTAACTTATGTATATTGGCTCCTAGGTGGAAGTGTGGTAAGGGGTGGGCAATGGGGGTCAAGTGACTTGCCCAGGGTCACACAGCTGGGAAGTGTCTGAGGCCGGATGTGAAACTAGGACCTCCCGTCTCTAGGCCTGGCTCTCACTCCACTGAGCTACCCAGCTGCCCCCTCCTCCCTGCCTTTTTAAAAAATTCCTCACCTTTAAGTAAATGATTACAAAGTGAGAACCAAAGCAGAATTAGAAGAGGGAATTTTCAAAACCGGAGATTGAAATCTAAGCATTTTGTCATTTCCACTAATATATTACTGGGGTTCTGGACAGAATAAACAAGAGAAAATAGGGGCATATAACTCATTGGCTATCTCTTGAGTCAAAACAGTCTTCTTAAGGCAAAAGGAATAAGACAACAAGCTTAGGAAAGTCTGAGAGACATTCATTTCATAAAAAAATAAATATGAAAATTTTTAGAACTTTAGATTCTTTTTTCACAAACTATATAGCTTCATCTAATGCTTCAATTCAATTCCCAAAATGCTAAGTGGATTTTTTTTGTCCAAAACAAGCTGAGAAAGAAATCATGGGGGCATATTTAACAGGAAAGAGTTTGGAAAAACATTGAATGGAAGTCAGGAGCCTTGACTTCTATTCTTAGCACCATCACTAAGTTTAGTCAGTAGTCTTGGATAATACATGCCTTCTCTGTGTTTCAGTAAAAGAAATGGAGGAGATTGAGGCAACTCAAAGGCCACTTTCCAATTTCCCAAATCCATGAAGTCATGGACTTTCAGGATGAGATGCATCAGTGTTTTAAGGTGAAGTTTCAGTAGACAACTAATTTGGGTCATAAACACAAATTCTTGCATCAACCTCAAGGCCAAGAGGATCATTGTTTACAGTCAGTGATACTCTGACTAGTGGCTGAACTCTCACCCTCACTACAGGGCTAATCTAGTTTATTTTTAGATTTTTCTGACTGGCACCATCAAGGCTGACCACATGCTAGTCATGAAAATTATTTCAAATTGGGTTTGTAGTTCAAATTCTGAGAGTTACCATTGCTTTCCCTCCTTAAGATAGGATGATACCTCTAAATGTATCATTAATAACAAGCACACAACCTGAAAAATAATGAGGATCGCAGTGGTCGTCTCAGAGGCATCCATTGCAACAAACAGCCTTGTAAGGACTTATTTGTGGAAGCCTGGAGTAGCAAGGGTCCCTCAAGGTCATCGAGTGCAAATCTGTATCCCTAAAAGGAGTCATTCTGCCTCTAGTGACAGACAGGGAAGTCTTTACCTTATTAGAATCAAAGATTTAGAGTTGGAAGTACCATAAACAGCATCTTGTCCAGCACCTGCCATTTTACCAATAAGGAAATGGAGGTGACTTCCCCAATGACAAATAGGTGGTACATAGAGGAGTCAAGATTCAGCCCAATGCTCCTTCCATCTAGCATTCAGCCTCTTGCTAAATATATAAGTATATATACATATATATGTATAGTGAGAGGCTGAAAAAAATATATATATATACTCATCCTAAGTTGCCTAGTTTTAAATGAGTTAATAAAGCCTGAATTATATATATATTTTTAAACCCTTACCTTCCATCTTAGAATCGATAATGTGCATTGATTCCAAGGGAGAAGTGCTGTAAGGGTAGGCAATGGGGGTTAAGCGACTTGCCCAGGGTCACACAGCTGGGAAGTGTCTGAGGTCAGAGTTGAACCCAGGAACTCCTATCTCTGCACTTGGTTTTCAGGTCACTAAGCCACCTAGCTGCCCCCATTATACATACTTTAAAATACGTTTTCCTTTGGACAGCAGTAGGAGACAAAAAAAAAAA